>NC_134257.1:18955146-19257646 GCF_965152275.1 Natator depressus
ATACCCCCTCCTACTACACACATCCCCTCCAGCATTCCCCAGATACCCCCTCCTAGTACACACACCCCTCCAGCATCCCCAGATACCCCCTCCTAGTACACACACCCCTCCAGCATCCCCCAGACACCCCCTCCTACTACACACACCCCTCCAGCATCCCCCAGATACCCCCTCCTAGTACACACACCCCTCCAGCATCCCCCAGATACCCCCTCCTACTACACACACCCCTCCAGCATTCCCCAGATACCCCCTCCTACTACACACATCCCCTCCAGCATCCCCCAGATACCCCCTCCTACTACACACACCCCTCCAGCACCCCCCAGATACCCCCTCCTACTCCACACACCCCTCTAGCATTCCCCAGATACCCCCTCCTAGTCCTCACACCCCTCCAGCATTCCCCAGATACCCCCTCCTAGTACACACACCCCTCCAGCACCCCCCAGATACCCCCTCCTAGTACACACACCCCTCCAGCATCCCCCAGATACCCCCTCCTAGTACACACACCCCTCCAGCATTCCCCAGATACCCCCTACTACTAAGCACATCCCCTCCAGCATCCCCCAGATACCCCCTCCTAGTACACACACCCCTCCAGGTTCCCCCAGATACCCCATCCTACTACACACATCCCCTCCAGCATTCCCCAGATACCCCCTCCTAGTACACACACCCCTCCAGCATCCCCCAGATACCCCCTCCTACTACACACATCCCCTCCAGCATTCCCCAGATACCCCCTCCTAGTACACACACCCCTCCAGCATTCCCCAGATACCCCCTCCTAGTACACACACCCCTCCAGCATCCCCCAGATAACCCCTCCTACTACACACACCCCTCCAGCATTCCCCAGATACCCCCTCCTACTACACACATCCCCTCCAGCATCCCCCAGATACCCCTCCTAGTACACACACCCCTCCAGCATCCCCCAGATACCCCTCCTAGTACACACACCCCTCCAGCATCCCCCAGATACCCCCTCCTACTACACACACCCCTCCAGCACCCCCCAGATACCCCCTCCTACTACACACACCCCTCCAGCATCCCCCAGATACCCCCTCCTAGTACACACACCCCTCCAGCATTCCCCAGATACCCCCTCTTAGTACACACACCCCTCCAGCATCCCCCAGATACCCCCTCCTACTACACACATCCCCTCCAGCATTCCCCAGATACCCCCTCCTAGTACACACACCCATCCAGCATTCCCCAGATACCCCCTCTTAGTACACACACCCCTCCAGCATCCCCCAGATACCCCCTCCTACTACACACATCCCCTCCAGCATTCCCCAGATACCCCTCCTAGTACACACACCCCTCCAGCATCCCCCAGATACCCCCTCCTACTACACACATCCCCTCCAGCATTCCTCAGATACCCCCTCCTAGTACACACACCCCTCCAGCATCCCCAGATACCCCCTCCTAGGACACACCGCTCCAGCATCCCCCAGATACCCCCTCCTAGTACACACACCCCTCCAGCATCCCCCAGACACCCCCTCCTACTACACACCCCTCCAGCATCCCCCAGATACCCCCTCCTACTACACACACCCCTCCAGCATCCCCCAGATACCCCTCCTAGTACACACACCCCTCCAGCATCCCCCAGATACCCCCTCCTAGTACACACACCCCTCCAGCATCCCCCAGATACCCCCTCCTACTACACACACCCCTCCAGCATCCCCCAGATACCCCTCCTAGTACACACACCCCTCCAGCATCCCCCAGGTACCCCCTCCTACTACACACACCCCTCCAGCATCCCCCAGATACCCCCTCCTACTACACACACCCCTCCAGCATTCCCCAGATACCCCCTCCTAGTACACACACCCCTCCAGTATCCCCATATACCCCCTCCTAGTACACACACCCCTCCAGCATCCCCCAGATACCCCCTCCTACTACACACACCCCTCCAGCACCCCCCAGATACCCCCTCCTAGTACACAGACCCCTCCAGCATCCCCCAGATACCCCCTCCTAGTACACACACCCATCCAGCATCGCCCAGATACCCCCTCCTAGTACACACACCCCTCCAGCATCCCCCAGATACCCCCTCCTAGTACACACACCCCTCCAGCATCCCCCAGATACCCCCTCGTACTACACACACCCCTCCAGCATCCCCCAGTTACCCCCTCCTAGTACACACACCCCTCCAGCATCCCCCAGATACCCCCTCCAGGTACACACACCCCTCCAGCATCCCCCAGACACCCCCTCCTAGTACGCACACCCCTCCAGCATCCCCCAGATACCCCCTCCTAGTACACACACCCCTCCAGCATCCCCCAGACACCCCCTCCTAGTACACACACCCCTCCAGCATCCCCCAGATACCCCCTCCTACTACACACACCCCTCCAGCATCCCCCAGATACCCCCTCCTAGTACACACACCCTCCAGCATCCCCCAGATACCCCCTCCTAGTACACACACCCCTCCAGCATCCCCCAGATACCCCTCCTAGTACACACACCCCTCCAGCATTCCCCAGATACCCCCTCCTAGTACACACACCCCTCCAGCATCCCCCAGATACCCCCTCCTAGTACACACACCCCTCCAGCATCCCCCAGATACCCCCTCCTAGTACACACACCCCTCCAGCATCCCCCAGATACCCCCTCCTAGTACACACACCCCTCCAGCATCCCCCAGATACCCCCTCCTACTACACACACCCCTCCAGCATCCCCCAGATACCCCCTCCTAGTACACACACCCCTCCAGCATCCCCCAGATACCCCCTCCTAGTACACACACCCCTCCAGCATCCCCCAGATACCCCCTCCTAGTACACACACCCCTCCAGCACCCCCCAGATACCCCCTCCTAGTACACACACCCCTCCAGCATCCCCCAGATACCCCCTCCTAGTACACACACCTCTCCAGCATCCCCCAGATACCCCCTCCTACTACACACATCCCCTCCAGCATCCCCCAGATACCCCCTCCTAGTACACACACCCCTCCAGCATGCCCCAGATACCCCCTCCTAGGACACACACCCCTCCAGCATCCCCCAGATAGCCCCTCCTAATACACACACCCCTCCAGCAACCCCCAGATACCCCTCCTAGTACACACACACCCCCATCATCCCCCAGATACCCCCTCCTAGTACACACACCGCTCCAGCATCCCCCAGATACCCCCTCCTAATACACACACCCCTCCAGCATTCCCGAGATACCCCCTCCTAGTACATACACCCCTCCAGCATTCCCCAGATACCCCCTCCTAGTACACACACCCCTCCATCATCCCCCAGATAACCCCTCCTACTACACACACCCCTCCAGCATTCCCCAGATACCCCTTCCTACTACACACATCCCCTCCAGCATCCCCCAGATACCCCCTCCTACTACACACATCCCCTCCAGCATCCACCAGATACCCCCTCCTAGTACACACACCCCTCCAGCATCCCCCAGATTCCCCCTCCTAGTACACACACCCCTCCAGCATCCCCCAGATACCCCCTCCTAGTACACACACCCCTCCAGCATCCCCCAGATACCCCCTCGTACTACACACACCCCTCCAGCATCCCCCAGTTACCCCCTCCTAGTACACACACCCCTCCAGCATCCCCCAGATACCCCCTCGTACTACACACACCCCTCCAGCATCCCCCAGTTACCCCCTCCTACTACACACACCCCTCCAGCATTCCCAGATACCCCCTGCTACTACACACACCCCTCCAGCATCCCCCAGATACCCCTCCTAGTACACACAGCCCTCCAGCATCCCCCAGATACCCCCTCCTAGGACACACACCCCTCCAGCATTCCCCAGATACCCCCTCCTAGTACACACACCCCTCCAGCATCCCCCAGATACCCCCTCCTACTACACACACCCCTCCAGCATCCCCCAGATACCCCTCCTAGTACACACACCCCTCCAGCATCCCCCAGGTACCGCCTCCTAGTACACACACCCCTCCAGCATCCCCCAGATACCCCCTCCTAGTACACACACCCCTCCAGCATGCCCCAGATACCCCCTCCTAGGACACACACCCCTCCAGCATCCCCCAGATACCCCCTCCTAGTACACACACCCCTCCAGCATCCCCCAGATACCCCCTCCTAGTACACACACCCCTCCAGCATCCCCAGATACCCCCTCCTACTACACACACCCCTCCAGCATCCCCCAGATACCCCCTCCTAGGACACACACCCCTCCAGCATCCCCCAGATACCCCCTCCTACTACACACACCCCTCCAGCATCCCCCAGATACCCCCTCCTAGTACACACACCCCTCCAGCATCCCCCAGATACCCCCTCCTAGTACACACACCCATCCAGCACCCCCCATATACCCCCTCCTAGTACTCACACCCCTCCAGCATCCCCCAGATACCCCCTCCTAGTACACACACCCCTCCAGCATGCCCCAGATACCCCCTCCTAGGACACACACCCCTCCAGCATCCCCCAGATACCCCCTCCTAGTACACACACCCCTCCAGCATCCCCCAGATACCCCCTCCTAGTACACACACCCCTCCAGCATCCCCAGATACCCCCTCCTACTACACACACCCCTCCAGCATCCCCCAGATACCCCCTCCTACTACACACACCCCTCCAGCATCCCCCAGATACCCCCTCCTACTACACACATCCCCTCCAGCATCCCCCAGATACCCCTTCCTAGTACACACACCCCTCCAGCATCCCCAGATACCCCATCCTAGGACACACCCCTCCAGCATCCCCAGATACCCCCTCCTAGGACACACCGATCCAGCACCCCCCAGATACCCCTCCTAGTACACACACCCCCCCCAGCATCCCCCAGATACCCCCTCCTAGTACACACACCCCTCCAGCATCCCCCAGATAGCCCCTCCTAATACACACACCCCTCCAGCACCCCCCAGATACCCCTCCTAGTACACACACCCCTCCAGCATCCCCCAGACACCCCCTCCTACTACACACCCCTCCAGCATCCCCCAGATACCCCCTCCTAGTACAAACACCCCTCCAGCATCCCCCAGACACCCCCTCCTAGTACACACACCCCTCCAGCATCCCCCAGATACCCCCTCCTACTACACACATCCCCTCCAGCATTCCCCAGATACCCCCTCCTAGTACACACACCCCTCCAGCATCCCCCAGATACCCCCTCCTACTACACACACCCCTCCAGCATCCCCCAGATACCCCCTCCTAGTACACACACCCCTCCAGCACCCCCAGATACCCCCTCCTAGTACACACACCCCTCCAGCATCCCCCAGATACCCCCTCCTAGTACACACACCCCTCCAGCATCCCCCAGATACCCCCTCCTAGTACACACACCGATCCAGCATCCCCCAGATACCCCCTCCTAGTACACACACCCCTCCAGCATCCCCCAGATACCCCCTCCTAGTACACACACCCCTCCAGCATTCCCCAGATACCCCCTCCTAGTACACACACCCCTCCAGCATCCCCAGATACCCCCTCCTAGGACACACACCCTCCAGCATCCCCCAGATACCCCCTCCTACTACACACCCCTCCAGCATCCCCCAGATACCCCCTCCTACTACACACACCCCTCCAGCATCCCCCAGATACCCCTCCTAGTACAAACACCCCTCCAGCATCCCCCAGATACCCCCTCCTACTACACACATCCCTACACATCCCCTCCAGCATCCCCCAGATACCCCCTCCTACTACACACACCCCTCCAGCATCCCCCAGATACCCCTCCTATACACACACCCCTCCAGCATCCCCCAGGTACCCCTCCTACTACACACACCCCTCCAGCATCCCCCAGATACCCCCTCCTACTACACACACCCCTCCAGCATCCCCCAGATACCCCCTCCTAGTACACACACCCCTCCAGCATCCCCAGATACCTCCTCCTAGTACACACACCCCTCCAGCATCCCCCAGACACCCCCTCCTAGTACACACACCCCTCCAGCATTCCCCAGATACCCCCTCCTACTACACACACCCCTCCAGCATTCCCCAGATACCCCCTCCTACTACACACATCCCCTCCAGCATCCCCCAGATAACCCCTCCTAGTACACCACCCCTCCAGCATCCCCCAAATACCCCCTCCTACTACACACACCCCTCCAGCACCCCCCAGATACCCCCTCCTACTCCACACACCCCTCCAGCATCCCCCAGATACCCCCTCCTAGTACACACACCCCTCCAGCATTCCCCAGATACCCCCTCCTAGTACTCACACCCCTCCAGCATTCCCCAGATACCCCCTCCTAGTACACACACCCCTCCAGCACCCCCCAGATACCTCCTCCTAGTACACACCCCTCCAGCATCCCCCCAGATACCCCCTCTAGTAACACACACCCCTCCAGCATTCCCCAGATACCCCTCCTACTATACACATCCCCTCCAGCATCCCCAGATACCCCCTCCTAGGACACACACCCCTCCAGCATCCCCCAGTTACCCCCTCCTACTACACACATCCCCTCCAGCATTCCCCAGATACCCCCTCCTAGTACACACACCCCTCCAGCATCCCCCAGATAACCCCTCCTACTACACACACCCCTCCAGCATTTCCCAGATACCCCTCCTACTACACACATCCCCTCCAGCATCCCCCAGATACCCCCTCCTACTACACACATCCCCTCCAGCATCCCCCAGATACCCCCTCCTAGTACACACACCCCTCCAGCATCCCCCAGATACCCCCTCCTAGTACACACACCCCTCCAGCATCCCCAGATACCCCCTCCTACTACACACATCCCCTCCAGCATCCCCCAGTTACCCCCTCCTAGTACACACACCCCTCCAGCATCCCCCAGATAACCTCTTCGTACACACACCCCTCCAGCATCCCCCAGATACCCCCTCCTAGTACACACACCCCTCCAGCATCCCCCAGATACCCCCTCCTAGTACACACAGCCCTCCAGCATCCCCCAGATACCCCCTCCTAGGACACACACCCCTCCAGCATTCCCCAGATACCTCCTCCTAGTACACACACCCCTCCAGCATCCCCCAGACACCCCCTCCTAGTACACACACCCCTCCAGCATCCCCCAGATACCCCTCCTCGTACACACACCCCTCCAGCATCCCCCAGATACCCCCTCCTACTACACACACCCTCCAGCATTCCCCAGATACCCCCTCCTACTACACACATCCCCTCCAGCATCCCCCAGATACCCCCTCCTAGTACACACACCCCTCCAGCATCCCCCAGATACCCCCTCCTACTACACACACCCCTCCAGCACCCCCCAGATACCCCCTCCTACTCCACACACCCCTCCAGCATCCCCCAGATACCCCCTCCTAGTACAACACCCCTCTAGCATTCCCCAGATACCCCCTCCTAGTACTCACACCCCTCCAGCATTCCCCAGATACCCCCTCCTAGTACACACACCCCTCCAGCACCCCCCAGATACCCCCTCCTAGTACACACACCCCTCCAGCATTCCCCAGATACCCCCTCCTACTACACACATCCCCTCCAGCATCCCCCAGATACCCCCTCCTAGTACACACACCCCTCCAGCATCCCCCAGATACCCCCTCCTACTACACACATCCCCTCCAGCATTCCCCAGATACCCCCTCCTAGTACACACACCCCTCCAGCATCCCCCAGATACCCCCTCCTACTACACACAAACCCTCCAGCACCCCCCAGATACCCCCTCCTAGTATACACACCCCTCCAGCATCTCCCAGATACCCCCTCCTAGTACACACACCCCTCCAGCATTCCCCAGATACCCCCTCCTACTACACACATCCCCTCCAGCATCCCCAGATACCCCCTCCTAGTACACACACCCCTCCAGCATCCCCCAGATACCCCCTCCTACTACACACATCCCCTCCAGCATTCCCCAGATACCCCCTCCTAGTACACACACCCCTCCAGCATCCCCCAGATACCCCCTCCTACTACACACATCCCCTCCAGCATTCCCCAGATACCCCCTCCTAGTACACACACCCCTCCAGCATCCCCCAGATACCCCCTCCTAGTACACACACCCCTCCAGCATCCCCCAGATACCCCCTCCTAGTACACACACCGATCCAGCATCCCCCAGATACCCCCTCCTAGTACACACACCCCTCCAGCATCCCCCAGATACCCCCTCCTAGTACACACACCCCTCCAGCATTCCCCAGATACCCCCTCCTAGTACACACACCCCTCCAGCATCCCCAGATACCCCCTCCTAGGACACACACCCTCCAGCATCCCCCAGATACCCCCTCCTAGGACACACACCCCTCCAGCATCCCCCAGACACCCCTCCTACTACACACCCCTCCAGCATCCCCCAGATACCCCCTCCTACTACACACACCCCTCCAGCATCCCCCAGATACCCCTCCTAGTACAAACACCCCTCCAGCATCCCCCAGATACCCCCTCCTACTACACACATCCCCTCCAGCATCCCCCAGATACCCCCTCCTACTACACACACCCCTCCAGCATCCCCCAGATACCCCTCCTAGTACACACACCCCTCCAGCATCCCCCAGGTACCCCCTCCTACTACACACACCCCTCCAGCATCCCCCAGATACCCCCTCCTACTACACACACCCCTCCAGCATCCCCCAGATACCCCCTCCTAGTACACACACCCCTCCAGCATCCCCAGATACCTCCTCCTAGTACACACACCCCTCCAGCATCCCCCAGACACCCCCTCCTAGTACACACACCCCTCCAGCATTCCCCAGATACCCCCTCCTACTACACACATCCCCTCCAGCATCCCCCAGATAACCCCTCCTAGTACACACACCCCTCCAGCATCCCCCAAATACCCCCTCCTACTACACACACCCCTCCAGCACCCCCCAGATGCCCCCCTCCTACTCCACACACCCCTCCAGCATCCCCCAGATACCCCCTCCTAGTACACACACCCCTCCAGCATTCCCCAGATACCCCCTCCTAGTACTCACACCCCTCCAGCATTCCCCAGATACCCCCTCCTAGTACACACACCCCTCCAGCACCCCCCAGATACCTCCTCCTAGTACACACACCCCTCCAGCATCCCCCAGATACCCCCTCCTAGTACACACACCCCTCCAGCATTCCCCAGATACCCCCTCCTACTATACACATCCCCTCCAGCATCCCCCAGATACCCCCTCCTAGGACACACACCCCTCCAGCATCCCCCAGATACCCCCTCCTACTACACACATCCCCTCCAGCATTCCCCAGATACCCCCTCCTAGTACACACACCCCTCCAGCGTCCCCCAGATACCCCCTCCTAGGACACACACCCCTCCAGCATCCCCCAGATACCCCCTCCTAGTACACACACCCCTCCAGCATCCCCCAGATAACCCCTCCTACTACACACACCCCTCCAGCATTTCCCAGATACCCCCTCCTACTACACACATCCCCTCCAGCATCCCCCAGATACCCCCTCCTACTACACACATCCCCTCCAGCATCCCCCAGATACCCCCTCCTAGTACACACACCCCTCCAGCATCCCCCAGATACCCCCTCCTAGTACACACACCCCTCCAGCATCCCCCAGATACCCCCTCCTACTACACACATCCCCTCCAGCATCCCCCAGTTACCCCCTCCTAGTACACACACCCCTCCAGCATCCCCCAGATAACCTCTTCGTACACACACCCCTCCAGCATTCCCCAGATACCCCCTCCTACTACACACACCCTCCAGCATCCCCCAGATACCCCCTCCTAGTACACACAGCCCTCCAGCATCCCCCAGATACCCCCTCCTAGGACACACACCCCTCCAGCATTCCCCAGATACCTCCTCCTAGTACACACACCCCTCCAGCATCCCCCAGACACCCCCTCCTAGTACACACACCCCTCCAGCATCCCCCAGATACCCCCTCCTAGTACACACACCCCTCCAGCATCCCCCAGATACCCCCTCCTACTACACACACCCCTCCAGCATTCCCCAGATACCCCCTCCTACTACACACATCCCCTCCAGCATCCCCCAGATACCCCCTCCTAGTACACACACCCCTCCAGCATCCCCCAGATACCCCCTCCTACTACACACACCCCTCCAGCACCCCCCAGATACCCCCTCCTACTCCACACACCCCTCCAGCATCCCCCAGATACCCCCTCCTAGTACACACACCCCTCTAGCATTCCCCAGATACCCCCTCCTAGTACTCACACCCCTCCAGCATTCCCCAGATACCCCCTCCTAGTACACACACCCCTCCAGCACCCCCCAGATACCCCCTCCTAGTACACACACCCCTCCAGCATCCCCCAGATATCCCCTCCTAGTACACACACCCCTCCAGCATTCCCCAGATACCCCCTCCTACTACACACATCCCCTCCAGCATCCCCCAGATACCCCCTCCTAGTACACACACCCCTCCAGCATCCCCCAGATACCCCCTCCTACTACACACATCCCCTCCAGCATTCCCCAGATACCCCCTCCTAGTACACACACCCCTCCAGCATCCCCCAGATACCCCCTCCTACTACACACATCCCCTCCAGCATTCCCCAGATACCCCCTCCTAGTACACACACCCCTCCAGCATTCCCCAGATACCCCCTCCTAGTACACACACCCCTCCAGCATCCCCCAGATACCCCCTCCTACTACACACATCCCCTCCAGCATCCCCCAGATACCCCCTCCTAGTACACACACCCCTCCAGCATCCCCCAGATACCCCCTCCTACTACACACACCCCTCCAGCATTCCCCAGATACCCCCTCCTATTACACACACCCCTCTAGCATTCCCCAGATACCCCCTCCTAGTACTCACACCCCTCCAGCATTCCCCAGATACCCCCTCCTAGTACACACACCCCTCCAGCACCCAACAGATACCCCCTCCTAGTACACACATCCCTCCAGCATCCCCCAGATACCCCCTCCTAGTACACACACCCCTCCAGCATTCCCCAGATACCCCCTCCTACTACACACATCCCCTCCAGCATCCCCCAGATACCCCCTCCTAGTACACACACCCCTCCAGCATCCCCCAGATACCCCCTCCTACTACACACATCCCCTCCAGCATTCCCCAGATACCCCCGCCTAGTACACACACCCCTCCAGCATCCCCCAGATACCCCCTCCTACTACACACATCCCCTCCAGCATTCCCCAGATACCCCCTCCTAGTACACACACCCCTCCAGCATCCCCCAGATACCCCCTCCTACTACACACATCCCATCCAGCATCCCCCAGATACCCCCTCCTAGTACACACACCCCTCCAGCATCCCCCAGATACCCCCTCCTACTACACACACCCCTCCAGCATTCCCCAGATACCCCCTCCTAGTACACACACCCCTCCAGCATCCCCCAGATAACCCCTCCTACTACACACACCCCTCCAGCATTCCCCAGATACCCCCTCCTACTACACACATCCCCTCCAGCATCCCCCAGATACCCCTCCTAGTACACACACCCCTCCAGCATCCCCCAGATACCCCTCCTAGTACACACACCCCTCCAGCATCCCCCAGATACCCCCTCCTACTACACACACCCCTCCAGCACCCCCCAGATACCCCCTCCTACTACACACACCCCTCCAGCATCCCCCAGATACCCCCTCCTAGTACACACACCCCTCCAGCATTCCCCAGATACCCCCTCTTAGTACACACACCCCTCCAGCATCCCCCAGATACCCCCTCCTACTACACACATCCCCTCCAGCATTCCCCAGATACCCCCTCTTAGTACACACACCCCTCCAGCATCCCCCAGATACCCCCTCCTACTACACACATCCCCTCCAGCATTCCCCAGATACCCCCTCCTAGTACACACACCCCTCCAGCATCCCCCAGATACCCCCTCCTACTACACACATCCCCTCCAGCATTCCTCAGATACCCCCTCCTAGTACACACACCCCTCCAGCATCCCCAGATACCCCCTCCTAGGACACACCGCTCCAGCATCCCCCAGATACCCCCTCCTACTACACACCCCTCCAGCATCCCCCAGACACCCCCTCCTACTACACACCCCTCCAGCATCCCCCAGATACCCCCTCCTACTACACACACCCCTCCAGCATCCCCCAGATACCCCTCCTAGTACACACACCCCTCCAGCATCCCCCAGATACCCCCTCCTACTACACACACCCCTCCAGCATCCCCCAGATACCCCCTCCTACTACACACACCCCTCCAGCATCCCCCAGATACCCCTCCTAGTACACACACCCCTCCAGCATCCCCCAGGTACCCCCTCCTACTACACACACCCCTCCAGCATCCCCCAGATACCCCCTCCTACTATACACATAACCTCTAGCTTTCCCCAGATACCCCCTCCTAGTACACACACCCCTCCAGTATCCCCATATACCCCCTCCTAGTACACACACCCCTCCAGCATCCCCCAGATACCCCCTCCTAGTACACACACCCCTCCAGCATCCCCCAGGTACCCCCTCCTACTACACACACCCCTCCAGCATCCCCCAGATACCCCCTCCTAGTACACACACCCCTCCAGTATCCCCATATACCCCCTCCTAGTACACACACCCCTCCAGCATCCCCCAGATACCCCCTCCTACTACACACACCCCTCCAGCACCCCCCAGATACCCCCTCCTAGTACACACACCCCTCCAGCATCCCCCAGATACCCCCTCCTAGTACACACACCCCTCCAGTATCCCCATATACCCCCTCCTACTACACACACCCCTCCAGCATCCCCCAGATACCCCCTCCTAGTACACACACCCCTTCAGCATCCCCCAGATACCCCCTCCTAGTACACACACCCATCCAGCACCCCCCATATACCCCCTCCTAGTACTCACACCCCTCCAGCATCCCCCAGATACCCCCTCCTAGTACACACACCCCTCCAGCATGCCCCAGATACCCCCTCCTAGGACACACACCCCTCCAGCACCCCCCAGATACCCCCTCCTACTCCACACACCCCTCCAGCATCCCCCAGATACCCCCTCCTAGTACACACACCCCTCTAGCATTCCCCAGATACCCCCTCCTAGTACTCACACCCCTCTAGCATTCCCCAGATACCCCCTCCTAGTACTCACACCCCTCCAGCATTCCCCAGATACCCCCTCCTAGTACACACACCCCTCCAGCACCCCCCAGATACCCCCTCCTAGTACACACACCCCTCCAGCATCCCCCAGATATCCCCTCCTAGTACACACACCCCTCCAGCATTCCCCAGATACCCCCTCCTACTACACACATCCCCTCCAGCATCCCCCAGATACCCCCTCCTAGTACACACACCCCTCCAGCATCCCCCAGATACCCCCTCCTACTACACACATCCCCTCCAGCATTCCCCAGATACCCCCTCCTAGTACACACACCCCTCCAGCATCCCCCAGATACCCCCTCCTACTACACACATCCCCTCCAGCATTCCCCAGATACCCCCTCCTAGTACACACACCCCTCCAGCATTCCCCAGATACCCCCTCCTAGTACACACACCCCTCCAGCATCCCCCAGATACCCCCTCCTACTAAACACATCCCCTCCAGCATCCCCCAGATACCCCCTCCTAGTACACACACCCCTCCAGCATCCCCCAGATACCCCCTCCTACTAAACACATCCCCTCCAGCATCCCCCAGATACCCCCTCCTACTACACACACCCCTCCAGCATTCCCCAGATACCCCCTCCTAGTACACACACCCCTCTAGCATTCCCCAGATACCCCCTCCTAGTACTCACACCCCTCCAGCATTCCCCAGATACCCCCTCCTAGTACACACACCCCTCCAGCACCCAACAGATACCCCCTCCTAGTACACACACCCCTCCAGCATCCCCCAGATACCCCCTCCTAGTACACACACCCTTCCAGCATTCCCCAGATACCCCCTCCTACTACACACATCCCCTCCAGCATCCCCCAGATACCCCCTCCTAGTACACACACCCCTCCAGCATCCCCCAGATACCCCCTCCTACTACACGCATCCCATCCAGCATCCCCCAGATACCCCCTCCTAGTACACACACCCCTCCAGCATCCCCCAGATACCCCCTCCTACTACACACACCCCTCCAGCATTCCCCAGATACCCCCTCCTAGTACACACACCCCTCCAGCATCCCCCAGATAACCCCTCCTACTACACACACCCCTCCAGCATTCCCCAGATACCCCCTCCTACTACACACATCCCCTCCAGCATCCCCCAGATACCCCTCCTAGTACACACACCCCTCCAGCATCCCCCAGATACCCCCTCCTACTACACACACCCCTCCAGCACCCCCCAGATACCCCCTCCTACTACACACACCCCTCCAGCATCCCCCAGATACCCCCTCCTAGTACACACACCCCTCCAGCATCCCCCAGATACCCCCTCCTACTACACACATCCCCTCCAGCATTCCCCAGATACCCCCTCTTAGTACACACACCCCTCCAGCATCCCCCAGATACCCCCTCCTACTACACACATCCCCTCCAGCATTCCCCAGATACCCCCTCCTAGTACACACACCCCTCCAGCATCCCCCAGATACCCCCTCCTACTACACACATCCCCTCCAGCATTCCTCAGATACCCCCTCCTAGTACACACACCCCTCCAGCATCCCCAGATACCCCCTCCTAGGACACACCGCTCCAGCATCCCCCAGATACCCCCTCCTACTACACACCCCTCCAGCATCCCCCAGACACCCCCTCCTACTACACACCCCTCCAGCATCCCCCAGATACCCCTCCTAGTACACACACCCCTCCAGCATCCCCCAGATACCCCCTCCTACTACACACACCCCTCCAGCATCCCCCAGATACCCCTCCTAGTACACACACCCCTCCAGCATCCCCCAGGTACCCCCTCCTACTACACACACCCCTCCAGCATCCCCCAGATACCCCCTCCTACTATACACATACCCTCTAGCTTTCCCCAGATACCCCCTCCTAGTACACACACCCCTCCAGTATCCCCATATACCCCCTCCTAGTACACACACCCCTCCAGCATCCCCCAGATACCCCCTCCTAGTACACACACCCCTCCAGCATCCCCCAGGTACCCCCTCCTACTACACACACCCCTCCAGCATCCCCCAGATACCCCCTCCTAGTACACACACGCCTCCAGTATCCCCATATACCCCCTCCTAGTACACACACCCCTCCAGCATCCCCCAGATACCCCCTCCTACTACACACACCCCTCCAGCACCCCCCAGATACCCCCTCCTAGTACACACACCCATCCAGCATCGCCCAGATACCCCCTCCTAGTACACACACCCCTCCAGCATCCCCCAGATACCCCCTCCTAGTACACACACCCCTCCAGCATCCCCCAGATACCCCCTCGTACTACACACACCCCTCCAGCATCCCCCAGTTACCCCCTCCTAGTACACACACCCCTCCAGCATCCCCCAGATACCCCCTCGTACTACACACACCCCTCCAGCATCCCCCAGTTACCCCCTCCTAGTACACACACCCCTCCAGCATCCCCCAGATACCCCCTCCTAGTACACACACCCCTCCAGCATTCCCCAGATACCCCCTCCTACTACACACACCCCTCCAGCATCCCCCAGATACCCCCTCCTAGTACACACAGCCCTCCAGCATCCCCCAGATACCCCCTCCTAGGACACACACCCCTCCAGCATTCCCCAGATACCCCCTCCTAGTACACACACCCCTCCAGCATCCCCCAGATACCCCCTCCTAGTACACACACCCCTCCAGCATGCCCCAGATACCCCCTCCTAGGACACACACCCCTCCAGCATCCCCCAGATACCCCCTCCTAGTACACACACCCCTCCAGCATCCCCCAGATACCCCCTCCTAGTACACACACCCCTCCAGCATCCCCAGATACCCCCTCCTACTACACACACCCCTCCAGCATCCCCCAGATACCCCCTCCTAGGACACACACCCCTCCAGCATCCCCCAGATACCCCCTCCTACTACACACACCCCTCCAGCATCCCCCAGATACCCCCTCCTAGTACACACACCCCTCCAGCATCCCCCAGATACCCCCTCCTAGTACACACACCCCACCAGCACCCCCCATATACCCCCTCCTAGTACACACACCCCTCCAGCATCCCCCAGATACCCCCTCCTAGTACACACACCCCTCCAGCATCCCCCAGATACCCCCTCCTAGTACACACACCTCTCCAGCATCCCCCAGATACCCCCTCCTACTACACACATCCCCTCCAGCATCCCCCAGATACCCCCTCCTAGTACACACACCCCTCCAGCATGCCCCAGATACCCCCTCCTAGTACACACACCCCTCCAGCATCCCCAGATACCCCCTCCTACTACACACACCCCTCCAGCATCCCCCAGATACCCCCTCCTACTACACACACCCCTCCAGCATCCCCCAGATACCCCCTCCTAGTACACACACCCCTCCAGCATCCCCCAGATACCCCTCCTAGTACACACACACCCCCATCATCCCCCAGATACCCCCTCCTAGTACACACACCCCTCCAGCATCCCCCAGATACCCCCTCCTAATACACACACCGCTCCAGCATCCCCCAGATACCCCCTCCTAGTACACACACCCCTCCAGCATCCCCCAGACACCCCCTCCTAATACACACCCCTCCAGCATCCCCCAGATACCCCCTCCTAGTACACACACCCCTCCAGCATCCCCCAGACACCCCCTCCTAGTACACACACCCCTCCAGCATCCCCCAGATACCCCCTCCTACTACACACATCCCCTCCAGCATTCCCCAGATACCCCCTCCTAGTACACACAACCCTCCAGCATCCCCCAGATACCCCCTCCTACTACACACACCCCTCCAGCATCCCCCAGATACCCCCTCCTAGTACACACACCCCTCCAGCATCCCCAGATACCCCCTCCTAGTACACACACCCCTCCAGCATCCCCCAGATACCCCCTCCTAGTACACACACCCCTCCAGCATCCCCCAGATACCCCCTCCTAGTACACACACCGCTCCAGCATCCCCCAGATACCCCCTCCTAGTACACACACCCCTCCAGCATCCCCAGATACCCCCTCCTAGTACACACACCCCTCCAGCATCCCCCAGACACCCCCTCCTAGTACACACACCCCTCCAGCATCCCCCAGATACCCCCTCCTAGTACACACACCCCTCCAGCATTCCCCAGATACCCCCTCCTAGTACACACACCCCTCCAGCACCCCCCAGATACCCCTCCTAGTACACACACACCCCCATCATCCCCCAGATACCCCCTCCTAGTACACACACCCCTCCAGCATCCCCCAGATACCCCCTCCTAATACACACACCCCTCCAGCACCCCCCAGATACCCCTCCTAGTACACACACACCCCCATCATCCCCCAGATACCCCCTCCTAGTACACACACCCCTCCAGCATCCCCCAGATACCCCCTCCTAATACACACACCGCTCCAGCATCCCCCAGATACCCCCTCCTAGTACACACACCCCTCCAGCATCCCCCAGATACCCCCTCCTAATACACACACCGCTCCAGCATCCCCCAGATACCCCCTCCTAGTACACACATCCCCTCCAGCATCCCCCAGATACCCCCTCCTAGTACACACACCCCTCCAGCATCCCCCAGATACCCCCTCCTAGTACAGACACCTCTCCAGCATCCCCCAGATACCCCCTCCTACTACACACATCCCCTCCAGCATCCCCCAGATACCCCCTCCTAGTACACACACCCCTCGAGCATGCCCCAGATACCCCCTCCTAAGACACACACCCCTCCAGCATCCCCCAGATACCCCCTCCTAGTACACACACCCCTCCAGCATCCCCCAGATACCACCTCCTAGTACACACACCCCTCCAGCATCCCCAGATACCCCCTCCTACTACACACACCCCTCCAGCATCCCCCAGATACCCCCTCCTACTACACACACCCCTCCAGCATCCCCCAGATACCCCCTCCTACTACACACATCCCCTCCAGCATCCCCCAGATACCCCCTCCTAGTACACACACCCCTCCAGCACCCCCCAGATACCCCTCCTAGTACACACACCCCCCCAGCATCCCCCAGATACCCCCTCCTAGTACACACACCCCTCCAGCACCCCCCAGATACCCCTCCTAGTACACACACACCCCCATCATCCCCCAGATACCCCCTCCTAGTACACACACCCCTCCAGCATCCCCCAGATACCCCCTCCTAATACACACACCGCTCCAGCATCCCCCAGATACCCCCTCCTAGTACACACATCCCCTCCAGCATTCCCCAGATACCCCCTCCTAGTACACACACCTCTCCAGCATCCCCCAGATACCCCCTCCTACTACACACATCCCCTCCAGCATCCCCCAGATACCCCCTCCTAGTACACACACCCCTCCAGCATTCCCCAGATACCCCCTCCTAGGACACACACCCCTCCAGCATCCCCCAGATAACCCCTCCTACTACACACACCCCTCGAGCATCCCCCAGATACCCCCTCGTACTACACAAACCCCTCCAGCATCCCCCAGTTACCCCCTCCTAGTACACACACCCCTCCAGCATCCCCCAGATACCCCCTCCTAGTACACACACCCCTCCAGCATTCCCCAGATACCCCCTCCTACTACACACACCCCTCCAGCATCCCCCAGATACCCCCTCCTAGTACACACAGCCCTCCAGCATCCCCCAGATACCCCCTCCTAGGACACACACCCCTCCAGCATTCCCCAGATACCCCCTCCTAGTACACACACCCCTCCAGCATCCCCCAGATACCCCCTCCTAGTACACACACCCCTCCAGCATGCCCCAGATACCCCCTCCTAGGACACACACCCCTCCAGCATCCCCCAGATACCCCCTCCTAGTACACACACCCCTCCAGCATCCCCCAGATACCCCCTCCTAGTACACACACCCCTCCAGCATGCCCCAGATACCCCCTCCTAGGACACACACCCCTCCAGCATCCCCCAGATACCCCCTCCTAGTACACACACCCCTCCAGCATCCCCCAGATACCCCCTCCTAGGACACACACCCCTCCAGCATCCCCCAGATACCCCCTCCTACTACACACACCCCTCCAGCATCCCCCAGATACCCCCTCCTAGTACACACACCCCTCCAGCATCCCCCAGATACCCCCTCCTAATACACACACCCCACCAGCACCCCCCATATACCCCCTCCTAGTACACACACCCCTCCAGCATCCCCCAGATACCCCCTCCTAGTACACACACCCCTCCAGCATCCCCCAGATACCCCCTCCTAGTACACACACCTCTCCAGCATCCCCCAGATACCCCCTCCTACTACACACAACCCCTCCAGCATCCCCCAGATACCCCCTCCTAGTACACACACCCCTCCAGCATGCCCCAGATACCCCCTCCTAGGACACACACCCCTCCAGCATCCCCCAGATACCCCCTCCTAGTACACACACCCCTCCAGCATCCCCCAGATACCCCCTCCTAGTACACACACCCCTCCAGCATCCCCAGATACCCCCTCCTACTACACACACCCCTCCAGCATCCCCCAGATACCCCCTCCTAGTACACACAGCCCTCCAGCATCCCCCAGATACCCCCTCCTAGGACACACACCCCTCCAGCATTCCCCAGATACCCCCTCCTAGTACACACACCCCTCCAGCATCCCCCAGATACCCCCTCCTAGTACACACACCCCTCCAGCATGCCCCAGATACCCCCTCCTAGGACACACACCCCTCCAGCATGCCCCAGATACCCCCTCCTAGGACACACACCCCTCCAGCATCCCCCAGATACCCCCTCCTAGTACACACACCCCTCCAGCATCCCCAGATACCCCCTCCTAGTACACACACCTCTCCAGCATCCCCCAGATACCCCCTCCTACTACACACATCCCCTCCAGCATCCCCCAGATACCCCCTCCTAGTACACACACCCCTCCAGCATCCCCAGATACCCCCTCCTACTACACACACCCCTCCAGCATCCCCCAGATACCCCCTCCTAGTACACACAGCCCTCCAGCATCCCCCAGATACCCCCTCCTAGGACACACACCCCTCCAGCATTCCCCAGATACCCCCTCCTAGTACACACACCCCTCCAGCATCCCCCAGATACCCCCTCCTAGTACACACACCCCTCCAGCATGCCCCAGATACCCCCTCCTAGGACACACACCCCTCCAGCATGCCCCAGATACCCCCTCCTAGGACACACACCCCTCCAGCATCCCCCAGATACCCCCTCCTAGTACACACACCCCTCCAGCATGCCCCAGATACCCCCTCCTAGTACACACACCCCTCCAGCATCCCCCAGACACCCCCTCCTACTACACACACCCCTCCAGCATTCCCCAGATACCCCCTCCTAGTACACACACCCCTCCAGTATCCCCATATACCCCCTCCTAGTACACACACCCCTCCAGCATCCCCCAGATACCCCCTCCTACTACACACACCCCTCCAGCACCCCCCAGATACCCCCTCCTAGTACACACACCCCTCCAGCATCCCCCAGATACCCCCTCCTAGTACACACACCCATCCAGCATCGCCCAGATACCCCCTCCTAGTACACACACCCCTCCAGCATCCCCCAGATACCCCCTCCTAGTACACACACCCCTCCAGCATCCCCCAGATACCCCCTCGTACTACACACACCCCTCCAGCATCCCCCAGTTACCCCCTCCTAGTACACACACCCCTCCAGCATCCCCCAGATACCCCCTCCAGGTACACACACCCCTCCAGCATCCCCCAGACACCCCCTCCTAGTACGCACACCCCTCCAGCATCCCCCAGATACCCCCTCCTAGTACACACACCCCTCCAGCATCCCCCAGACACCCCCTCCTAGTACACACACCCCTCCAGCATCCCCCAGATACCCCCTCCTACTACACACACCCCTCCAGCATCCCCCAGATACCCCCTCCTAGTACACACACCCCTCCAGCATCCCCCAGATACCCCCTCCTAGTACACACACCCCTCCAGCATCCCCCAGATACCCCTCCTAGTACACACACCCCTCCAGCATCCCCCAGGTACCGCCTCCTAGTAAACACACCCCTCCAGCATCCCCCAGATACCCCCTCCTAGTACACACACCCCTCCAGGATTCCCCAGATACCCCCTCCTAGGACACACAACCCTCCAGCATTCCCCAGATACCCCCTCCTAGTACACACACCCCTCCAGCATCCCCCAGATACCCCCTCCTAGTACACACACCCCTCCAGCATCCCCAGATACCCCCTCCTACTACACACACCCCTCCAGCATCCCCCAGATACCCCCTCCTAGTACACACACCCCTCCAGCATCCCCCAGATACCCCCTCCTACTACACACACCCCTCCAGCATCCCCCAGATACCCCCTCCTAGTACACACACCCCTCCAGCATCCCCCAGATACCCCCTCCTAGTACACACACCCCTCCAGCATCCCCCAGATACCCCCTCCTAGTACACACACCTCTCCAGCATCCCCCAGATACCCCCTCCTACTACACACATCCCCTCCAGCATCCCCCAGATACCCCCTCCTAGTACACACACCCCTCCAGCATGCCCCAGATACCCCCTCCTAGGACACACACCCCTCCAGCATCCCCCAGATAGCCCCTCCTAATACACACACCCCTCCAGCAACCCCCAGATACCCCTCCTAGTACACACACACCCCCGTCATCCCCCAGATACCCCCTCCTAGTACACACACCGCTCCAGCATCCCCCAGATACCCCCTCCTAATACACACACCCCTCCAGCATTCCCGAGATACCCCCTCCTAGTACATACACCCCTCCAGCATTCCCCAGATACCCCCTCCTAGTACACACACCCCTCCATCATCCCCCAGATAACCCCTCCTACTACACACACCCCTCCAGCATTCCCCAGATACCCCTTCCTACTACACACATCCCCTCCAGCATCCCCCAGATACCCCCTCCTACTACACACATCCCCTCCAGCATCCACCAGATACCCCCTCCTAGTACACACACCCCTCCAGCATCCCCCAGATACCCCTTCCTAGTACACACACCCCTCCAGCATCCCCAGATACCCCATCCTAGGACACACCCCTCCAGCATCCCCAGATACCCCCTCCTAGGACACACCGATCCAGCACCCCCCAGATACCCCTCCTAGTACACACACCCCCCCCAGCATCCCCCAGATACCCCCTCCTAGTACACACACCCCTCCAGCATCCCCCAGATAGCCCCTCCTAATACACACACCCCTCCAGCACCCCCCAGATACCCCTCCTAGTACACACATACCCCCATCATCCCCCAGATACCCCCTCCTAGTACACACACCCCTCCAGCATCCCCCAGATACCCCCTCCTAATACACACACCGCTCCAGCATCCCCCAGATACCCCCTCCTAGTACACACACCCCTCCAGCATCCCCCAGACACCCCCTCCTACTACACACCCCTCCAGCATCCCCCAGATACCCCCTCCTAGTACAAACACCCCTCCAGCATCCCCCAGACACCCCCTCCTAGTACACACACCCCTCCAGCATCCCCCAGATACCCCCTCCTACTACACACATCCCCTCCAGCATTCCCCAGATACCCCCTCCTAGTACACACACCCCTCCAGCATCCCCCAGATACCCCCTCCTACTACACACACCCCTCCAGCATCCCCCAGATACCCCCTCCTAGTACACACACCCCTCCAGCACCCCCAGATACCCCCTCCTAGTACACACACCCCTCCAGCATCCCCCAGATACCCCCTCCTAGTACACACACCCCTCCAGCATCCCCCAGATACCCCCTCCTAGTACACACACCGATCCAGCATCCCCCAGATACCCCCTCCTAGTACACACACCCCTCCAGCATCCCCCAGATACCCCCTCCTAGTACACACACCCCTCCAGCATTCCCCAGATACCCCCTCCTAGTACACACACCCCTCCAGCATCCCCAGATACCCCCTCCTAGGACACACACCCTCCAGCATCCCCCAGATACCCCCTCCTAGGACACACACCCCTCCAGCATCCCCCAGACACCCCCTCCTACTACACACCCCTCCAGCATCCCCCAGATACCCCCTCCTACTACACACACCCCTCCAGCATCCCCCAGATACCCCTCCTAGTACAAACACCCCTCCAGCATCCCCCAGATACCCCCTCCTACTACACACATCCCCTCCAGCATCCCCCAGATACCCCCTCCTACTACACACACCCCTCCAGCATCCCCCAGATACCCCTCCTAGTACACACACCCCTCCAGCATCCCCCAGGTACCCCCTCCTACTACACACACCCCTCCAGCATCCCCCAGATACCCCCTCCTACTACACACACCCCTCCAGCATCCCCCAGATACCCCCTCCTAGTACACACACCCCTCCAGCATCCCCAGATACCTCCTCCTAGTACACACACCCCTCCAGCATCCCCCAGACACCCCCTCCTAGTACACACACCCCTCCAGCATTCCCCAGATACCCCCTCCTACTACACACACCCCTCCAGCATTCCCCAGATACCCCCTCCTACTACACACATCCCCTCCAGCATCCCCCAGATAACCCCTCCTAGTACACACACCCCTCCAGCATCCCCCAAATACCCCCTCCTACTACACACACCCCTCCAGCACCCCCCAGATACCCCCTCCTACTCCACACACCCCTCCAGCATCCCCCAGATACCCCCTCCTAGTACACACACCCCTCCAGCATTCCCCAGATACCCCCTCCTAGTACTCACACCCCTCCAGCATTCCCCAGATACCCCCTCCTAGTACACACACCCCTCCAGCACCCCCCAGATACCTCCTCCTAGTACACACACCCCTCCAGCATCCCCCAGATACCCCCTCCTAGTACACACACCCCTCCAGCATTCCCCAGATACCCCCTCCTACTATACACATCCCCTCCAGCATCCCCCAGATACCCCCTCCTAGGACACACACCCCTCCAGCATCCCCCAGTTACCCCCTCCTACTACACACATCCCCTCCAGCATTCCCCAGATACCCCCTCCTAGTACACACACCCCTCCAGCATCCCCCAGATAACCCCTCCTACTACACACACCCCTCCAGCATTTCCCAGATACCCCCTCCTACTACACACATCCCCTCCAGCATCCCCCAGATACCCCCTCCTACTACACACATCCCCTCCAGCATCCCCCAGATACCCCCTCCTAGTACACACACCCCTCCAGCATCCCCCAGATACCCCCTCCTAGTACACACACCCCTCCAGCATCCCCCAGATACCCCCTCCTACTACACACATCCCCTCCAGCATCCCCCAGTTACCCCCTCCTAGTACACACACCCCTCCAGCATCCCCCAGATAACCTCTTCGTACACACACCCCTCCAGCATTCCCCAGATACCCCCTCCTACTACACACACCCCTCCAGCATCCCCCAGATACCCCCTCCTAGTACACACAGCCCTCCAGCATCCCCCAGATACCCCCTCCTAGGACACACACCCCTCCAGCATCCCCCAGATACCCCCTCCTACTACACACACCCCTCCAGCATCCCCCAGATACCCCCTCCTAGTACACACACCCCTCCAGCATCCCCCAGATACCCCCTCCTAGTACACACACCCCACCAGCACCCCCCATATACCCCCTCCTAGTACACACACCCCTCCAGCATCCCCCAGATACCCCCTCCTAGTACACACACCCCTCCAGCATCCCCCAGATACCCCCTCCTAGTACACACACCTCTCCAGCATCCCCCAGATACCCCCTCCTACTACACACATCCCCTCCAGCATCCCCCAGATACCCCCTCCTAGTACACACACCCCTCCAGCATGCCCCAGATACCCCCTCCTAGTACACACACCCCTCCAGCATCCCCAGATACCCCCTCCTACTACACACACCCCTCCAGCATCCCCCAGATACCCCCTCCTACTACACACACCCCTCCAGCATCCCCCAGATACCCCCTCCTAGTACACACACCCCTCCAGCATCCCCCAGATACCCCTCCTAGTACACACACACCCCCATCATCCCCCAGATACCCCCTCCTAGTACACACACCCCTCCAGCATCCCCCAGATACCCCCTCCTAATACACACACCGCTCCAGCATCCCCCAGATACCCCCTCCTAGTACACACACCCCTCCAGCATCCCCCAGACACCCCCTCCTAATACACACCCCTCCAGCATCCCCCAGATACCCCCTCCTAGTACACACACCCCTCCAGCATCCCCCAGACACCCCCTCCTAGTACACACACCCCTCCAGCATCCCCCAGATACCCCCTCCTACTACACACATCCCCTCCAGCATTCCCCAGATACCCCCTCCTAGTACACACAACCCTCCAGCATCCCCCAGATACCCCCTCCTACTACACACACCCCTCCAGCATCCCCCAGATACCCCCTCCTAGTACACACACCCCTCCAGCATCCCCAGATACCCCCTCCTAGTACACACACCCCTCCAGCATCCCCCAGATACCCCCTCCTAGTACACACACCCCTCCAGCATCCCCCAGATACCCCCTCCTAGTACACACACCGCTCCAGCATCCCCCAGATACCCCCTCCTAGTACACACACCCCTCCAGCATCCCCAGATACCCCCTCCTAGTACACACACCCCTCCAGCATCCCCCAGACACCCCCTCCTAGTACACACACCCCTCCAGCATCCCCCAGATACCCCCTCCTAGTACACACACCCCTCCAGCATTCCCCAGATACCCCCTCCTAGTACACACACCCCTCCAGCACCCCCCAGATACCCCTCCTAGTACACACACACCCCCATCATCCCCCAGATACCCCCTCCTAGTACACACACCCCTCCAGCATCCCCCAGATACCCCCTCCTAATACACACACCCCTCCAGCACCCCCCAGATACCCCTCCTAGTACACACACACCCCCATCATCCCCCAGATACCCCCTCCTAGTACACACACCCCTCCAGCATCCCCCAGATACCCCCTCCTAATACACACACCGCTCCAGCATCCCCCAGATACCCCCTCCTAGTACACACACCCCTCCAGCATCCCCCAGATACCCCCTCCTAATACACACACCGCTCCAGCATCCCCCAGATACCCCCTCCTAGTACACACATCCCCTCCAGCATCCCCCAGATACCCCCTCCTAGTACACACACCCCTCCAGCATCCCCCAGATACCCCCTCCTAGTACAGACACCTCTCCAGCATCCCCCAGATACCCCCTCCTACTACACACATCCCCTCCAGCATCCCCCAGATACCCCCTCCTAGTACACACACCCCTCGAGCATGCCCCAGATACCCCCTCCTAAGACACACACCCCTCCAGCATCCCCCAGATACCCCCTCCTAGTACACACACCCCTCCAGCATCCCCCAGATACCACCTCCTAGTACACACACCCCTCCAGCATCCCCAGATACCCCCTCCTACTACACACACCCCTCCAGCATCCCCCAGATACCCCCTCCTACTACACACACCCCTCCAGCATCCCCCAGATACCCCCTCCTACTACACACATCCCCTCCAGCATCCCCCAGATACCCCCTCCTAGTACACACACCCCTCCAGCACCCCCCAGATACCCCTCCTAGTACACACACCCCCCCAGCATCCCCCAGATACCCCCTCCTAGTACACACACCCCTCCAGCACCCCCCAGATACCCCTCCTAGTACACACACACCCCCATCATCCCCCAGATACCCCCTCCTAGTACACACACCCCTCCAGCATCCCCCAGATACCCCCTCCTAATACACACACCGCTCCAGCATCCCCCAGATACCCCCTCCTAGTACACACATCCCCTCCAGCATTCCCCAGATACCCCCTCCTAGTACACACACCTCTCCAGCATCCCCCAGATACCCCCTCCTACTACACACATCCCCTCCAGCATCCCCCAGATACCCCCTCCTAGTACACACACCCCTCCAGCATTCCCCAGATACCCCCTCCTAGGACACACACCCCTCCAGCATCCCCCAGATAACCCCTCCTACTACACACACCCCTCGAGCATCCCCCAGATACCCCCTCGTACTACACAAACCCCTCCAGCATCCCCCAGTTACCCCCTCCTAGTACACACACCCCTCCAGCATCCCCCAGATACCCCCTCCTAGTACACACACCCCTCCAGCATTCCCCAGATACCCCCTCCTACTACACACACCCCTCCAGCATCCCCCAGATACCCCCTCCTAGTACACACAGCCCTCCAGCATCCCCCAGATACCCCCTCCTAGGACACACACCCCTCCAGCATTCCCCAGATACCCCCTCCTAGTACACACACCCCTCCAGCATCCCCCAGATACCCCCTCCTAGTACACACACCCCTCCAGCATGCCCCAGATACCCCCTCCTAGGACACACACCCCTCCAGCATCCCCCAGATACCCCCTCCTAGTACACACACCCCTCCAGCATCCCCCAGATACCCCCTCCTAGTACACACACCCCTCCAGCATGCCCCAGATACCCCCTCCTAGGACACACACCCCTCCAGCATCCCCCAGATACCCCCTCCTAGTACACACACCCCTCCAGCATCCCCCAGATACCCCCTCCTAGGACACACACCCCTCCAGCATCCCCCAGATACCCCCTCCTACTACACACACCCCTCCAGCATCCCCCAGATACCCCCTCCTAGTACACACACCCCTCCAGCATCCCCCAGATACCCCCTCCTAATACACACACCCCACCAGCACCCCCCATATACCCCCTCCTAGTACACACACCCCTCCAGCATCCCCCAGATACCCCCTCCTAGTACACACACCCCTCCAGCATCCCCCAGATACCCCCTCCTAGTACACACACCTCTCCAGCATCCCCCAGATACCCCCTCCTACTACACACAACCCCTCCAGCATCCCCCAGATACCCCCTCCTAGTACACACACCCCTCCAGCATGCCCCAGATACCCCCTCCTAGGACACACACCCCTCCAGCATCCCCCAGATACCCCCTCCTAGTACACACACCCCTCCAGCATCCCCCAGATACCCCCTCCTAGTACACACACCCCTCCAGCATCCCCAGATACCCCCTCCTACTACACACACCCCTCCAGCATCCCCCAGATACCCCCTCCTAGTACACACAGCCCTCCAGCATCCCCCAGATACCCCCTCCTAGGACACACACCCCTCCAGCATTCCCCAGATACCCCCTCCTAGTACACACACCCCTCCAGCATCCCCCAGATACCCCCTCCTAGTACACACACCCCTCCAGCATGCCCCAGATACCCCCTCCTAGGACACACACCCCTCCAGCATGCCCCAGATACCCCCTCCTAGGACACACACCCCTCCAGCATCCCCCAGATACCCCCTCCTAGTACACACACCCCTCCAGCATCCCCAGATACCCCCTCCTAGTACACACACCTCTCCAGCATCCCCCAGATACCCCCTCCTACTACACACATCCCCTCCAGCATCCCCCAGATACCCCCTCCTAGTACACACACCCCTCCAGCATCCCCAGATACCCCCTCCTACTACACACACCCCTCCAGCATCCCCCAGATACCCCCTCCTAGTACACACAGCCCTCCAGCATCCCCCAGATACCCCCTCCTAGGACACACACCCCTCCAGCATTCCCCAGATACCCCCTCCTAGTACACACACCCCTCCAGCATCCCCCAGATACCCCCTCCTAGTACACACACCCCTCCAGCATGCCCCAGATACCCCCTCCTAGGACACACACCCCTCCAGCATGCCCCAGATACCCCCTCCTAGGACACACACCCCTCCAGCATCCCCCAGATACCCCCTCCTAGTACACACACCCCTCCAGCATGCCCCAGATACCCCCTCCTAGTACACACACCCCTCCAGCATCCCCCAGACACCCCCTCCTACTACACACACCCCTCCAGCATTCCCCAGATACCCCCTCCTAGTACACACACCCCTCCAGTATCCCCATATACCCCCTCCTAGTACACACACCCCTCCAGCATCCCCCAGATACCCCCTCCTACTACACACACCCCTCCAGCACCCCCCAGATACCCCCTCCTAGTACACACACCCCTCCAGCATCCCCCAGATACCCCCTCCTAGTACACACACCCATCCAGCATCGCCCAGATACCCCCTCCTAGTACACACACCCCTCCAGCATCCCCCAGATACCCCCTCCTAGTACACACACCCCTCCAGCATCCCCCAGATACCCCCTCGTACTACACACACCCCTCCAGCATCCCCCAGTTACCCCCTCCTAGTACACACACCCCTCCAGCATCCCCCAGATACCCCCTCCAGGTACACACACCCCTCCAGCATCCCCCAGACACCCCCTCCTAGTACGCACACCCCTCCAGCATCCCCCAGATACCCCCTCCTAGTACACACACCCCTCCAGCATCCCCCAGACACCCCCTCCTAGTACACACACCCCTCCAGCATCCCCCAGATACCCCCTCCTACTACACACACCCCTCCAGCATCCCCCAGATACCCCCTCCTAGTACACACACCCCTCCAGCATCCCCCAGATACCCCCTCCTAGTACACACACCCCTCCAGCATCCCCCAGATACCCCTCCTAGTACACACACCCCTCCAGCATCCCCCAGGTACCGCCTCCTAGTAAACACACCCCTCCAGCATCCCCCAGATACCCCCTCCTAGTACACACACCCCTCCAGGATTCCCCAGATACCCCCTCCTAGGACACACAACCCTCCAGCATTCCCCAGATACCCCCTCCTAGTACACACACCCCTCCAGCATCCCCCAGATACCCCCTCCTAGTACACACACCCCTCCAGCATCCCCAGATACCCCCTCCTACTACACACACCCCTCCAGCATCCCCCAGATACCCCCTCCTAGTACACACACCCCTCCAGCATCCCCCAGATACCCCCTCCTACTACACACACCCCTCCAGCATCCCCCAGATACCCCCTCCTAGTACACACACCCCTCCAGCATCCCCCAGATACCCCCTCCTAGTACACACACCCCTCCAGCATCCCCCAGATACCCCCTCCTAGTACACACACCTCTCCAGCATCCCCCAGATACCCCCTCCTACTACACACATCCCCTCCAGCATCCCCCAGATACCCCCTCCTAGTACACACACCCCTCCAGCATGCCCCAGATACCCCCTCCTAGGACACACACCCCTCCAGCATCCCCCAGATAGCCCCTCCTAATACACACACCCCTCCAGCAACCCCCAGATACCCCTCCTAGTACACACACACCCCCGTCATCCCCCAGATACCCCCTCCTAGTACACACACCGCTCCAGCATCCCCCAGATACCCCCTCCTAATACACACACCCCTCCAGCATTCCCGAGATACCCCCTCCTAGTACATACACCCCTCCAGCATTCCCCAGATACCCCCTCCTAGTACACACACCCCTCCATCATCCCCCAGATAACCCCTCCTACTACACACACCCCTCCAGCATTCCCCAGATACCCCTTCCTACTACACACATCCCCTCCAGCATCCCCCAGATACCCCCTCCTACTACACACATCCCCTCCAGCATCCACCAGATACCCCCTCCTAGTACACACACCCCTCCAGCATCCCCCAGATACCCCTTCCTAGTACACACACCCCTCCAGCATCCCCAGATACCCCATCCTAGGACACACCCCTCCAGCATCCCCAGATACCCCCTCCTAGGACACACCGATCCAGCACCCCCCAGATACCCCTCCTAGTACACACACCCCCCCCAGCATCCCCCAGATACCCCCTCCTAGTACACACACCCCTCCAGCATCCCCCAGATAGCCCCTCCTAATACACACACCCCTCCAGCACCCCCCAGATACCCCTCCTAGTACACACATACCCCCATCATCCCCCAGATACCCCCTCCTAGTACACACACCCCTCCAGCATCCCCCAGATACCCCCTCCTAATACACACACCGCTCCAGCATCCCCCAGATACCCCCTCCTAGTACACACACCCCTCCAGCATCCCCCAGACACCCCCTCCTACTACACACCCCTCCAGCATCCCCCAGATACCCCCTCCTAGTACAAACACCCCTCCAGCATCCCCCAGACACCCCCTCCTAGTACACACACCCCTCCAGCATCCCCCAGATACCCCCTCCTACTACACACATCCCCTCCAGCATTCCCCAGATACCCCCTCCTAGTACACACACCCCTCCAGCATCCCCCAGATACCCCCTCCTACTACACACACCCCTCCAGCATCCCCCAGATACCCCCTCCTAGTACACACACCCCTCCAGCACCCCCAGATACCCCCTCCTAGTACACACACCCCTCCAGCATCCCCCAGATACCCCCTCCTAGTACACACACCCCTCCAGCATCCCCCAGATACCCCCTCCTAGTACACACACCGATCCAGCATCCCCCAGATACCCCCTCCTAGTACACACACCCCTCCAGCATCCCCCAGATACCCCCTCCTAGTACACACACCCCTCCAGCATTCCCCAGATACCCCCTCCTAGTACACACACCCCTCCAGCATCCCCAGATACCCCCTCCTAGGACACACACCCTCCAGCATCCCCCAGATACCCCCTCCTAGGACACACACCCCTCCAGCATCCCCCAGACACCCCCTCCTACTACACACCCCTCCAGCATCCCCCAGATACCCCCTCCTACTACACACACCCCTCCAGCATCCCCCAGATACCCCTCCTAGTACAAACACCCCTCCAGCATCCCCCAGATACCCCCTCCTACTACACACATCCCCTCCAGCATCCCCCAGATACCCCCTCCTACTACACACACCCCTCCAGCATCCCCCAGATACCCCTCCTAGTACACACACCCCTCCAGCATCCCCCAGGTACCCCCTCCTACTACACACACCCCTCCAGCATCCCCCAGATACCCCCTCCTACTACACACACCCCTCCAGCATCCCCCAGATACCCCCTCCTAGTACACACACCCCTCCAGCATCCCCAGATACCTCCTCCTAGTACACACACCCCTCCAGCATCCCCCAGACACCCCCTCCTAGTACACACACCCCTCCAGCATTCCCCAGATACCCCCTCCTACTACACACACCCCTCCAGCATTCCCCAGATACCCCCTCCTACTACACACATCCCCTCCAGCATCCCCCAGATAACCCCTCCTAGTACACACACCCCTCCAGCATCCCCCAAATACCCCCTCCTACTACACACACCCCTCCAGCACCCCCCAGATACCCCCTCCTACTCCACACACCCCTCCAGCATCCCCCAGATACCCCCTCCTAGTACACACACCCCTCCAGCATTCCCCAGATACCCCCTCCTAGTACTCACACCCCTCCAGCATTCCCCAGATACCCCCTCCTAGTACACACACCCCTCCAGCACCCCCCAGATACCTCCTCCTAGTACACACACCCCTCCAGCATCCCCCAGATACCCCCTCCTAGTACACACACCCCTCCAGCATTCCCCAGATACCCCCTCCTACTATACACATCCCCTCCAGCATCCCCCAGATACCCCCTCCTAGGACACACACCCCTCCAGCATCCCCCAGTTACCCCCTCCTACTACACACATCCCCTCCAGCATTCCCCAGATACCCCCTCCTAGTACACACACCCCTCCAGCATCCCCCAGATAACCCCTCCTACTACACACACCCCTCCAGCATTTCCCAGATACCCCCTCCTACTACACACATCCCCTCCAGCATCCCCCAGATACCCCCTCCTACTACACACATCCCCTCCAGCATCCCCCAGATACCCCCTCCTAGTACACACACCCCTCCAGCATCCCCCAGATACCCCCTCCTAGTACACACACCCCTCCAGCATCCCCCAGATACCCCCTCCTACTACACACATCCCCTCCAGCATCCCCCAGTTACCCCCTCCTAGTACACACACCCCTCCAGCATCCCCCAGATAACCTCTTCGTACACACACCCCTCCAGCATTCCCCAGATACCCCCTCCTACTACACACACCCCTCCAGCATCCCCCAGATACCCCCTCCTAGTACACACAGCCCTCCAGCATCCCCCAGATACCCCCTCCTAGGACACACACCCCTCCAGCATTCCCCAGATACCTCCTCCTAGTACACACACCCCTCCAGCATCCCCCAGACACCCCCTCCTAGTACACACACCCCTCCAGCATCCCCCAGATACCCCCTCCTACTACACACACCCCTCCAGCACCCCCCAGATACCCCCTCCTACTCCACACACCCCTCCAGCATCCCCCAGATACCCCCTCCTAGTACACACACCCCTCTAGCATTCCCCAGATACCCCCTCCTAGTACTCACACCCCTCCAGCATTCCCCAGATACCCCCTCCTAGTACACACACCCCTCCAGCACCCCCCAGATACCCCCTCCTACTACACACATCCCCTCCAGCACCCCCCAGATACCCCCTCCTAGTATACACACCCCTCCAGCATCTCCCAGATACCCCCTCCTAGTACACACACCCCTCCAGCACCCCCCAGATACCCCCTCCTAGTACACACACCCCTCCAGCATCCCCCAGATACCCCCTCCTAGTACACACACCCCTCCAGCATTCCCCAGATACCCCCTCCTACTACACACATCCCCTCCAGCATCCCCCAGATACCCCCTCCTAGTACACACACCCCTCCAGCATCCCCCAGATACCCCCTCCTACTACACACATCCCCTCCAGCATTCCCCAGATACCCCCTCCTAGTACACACACCCCTCCAGCATCCCCCAGATACCCCCTCCTACTACACACATCCCCTCCAGCACCCCCCAGATACCCCCTCCTAGTATACACACCCCTCCAGCATCTCCCAGATACCCCCTCCTAGTACACACACCCCTCCAGCATTCCCCAGATACCCCCTCCTACTACACACATCCCCTCCAGCATCCCCCAGATACCCCCTCCTAGTACACACACCCCTCCAGCATCCCCCAGATACCCCCTCCTACTACACACATCCCCTCCAGCATTCCCCAGATACCCCCTCCTAGTACACACACCCCTCCAGCATCCCCCAGATACCCCCTCCTACTACACACATCCCCTCCAGCATTCCCCAGATACCCCCTCCTAGTACACACACCCCTCCAGCATCCCCCAGATACCCCCTCCTAGTACACACACCCCTCCAGCATCCCCCAGATACCCCCTCCTAGTACACACACCGATCCAGCATCCCCCAGATACCCCCTCCTAGTACACACACCCCTCCAGCATCCCCCAGATACCCCCTCCTAGTACACACACCCCTCCAGCATTCCCCAGATACCCCCTCCTAGTACACACACCCCTCCAGCATCCCCAGATACCCCCTCCTAGGACACACACCCTCCAGCATCCCCCAGATACCCCCTCCTAGGACACACACCCCTCCAGCATCCCCCAGACACCCCCTCCTACTACACACCCCTCCAGCATCCCCCAGATACCCCCTCCTACTACACACACCCCTCCAGCATCCCCCAGATACCCCTCCTAGTACAAACACCCCTCCAGCATCCCCCAGATACCCCCTCCTACTACACACATCCCCTCCAGCATCCCCCAGATACCCCCTCCTACTACACACACCCCTCCAGCATCCCCCAGATACCCCTCCTAGTACACACACCCCTCCAGCATCCCCCAGGTACCCCCTCCTACTACACACACCCCTCCAGCATCCCCCAGATACCCCCTCCTACTACACACACCCCTCCAGCATCCCCCAGATACCCCCTCCTAGTACACACACCCCTCCAGCATCCCCAGATACCTCCTCCTAGTACACACACCCCTCCAGCATCCCCCAGACACCCCCTCCTAGTACACACACCCCTCCAGCATTCCCCAGATACCCCCTCCTACTACACACACCCCTCCAGCATTCCCCAGATACCCCCTCCTACTACACACATCCCCTCCAGCATCCCCCAGATAACCCCTCCTAGTACACACACCCCTCCAGCATCCCCCAAATACCCCCTCCTACTACACACACCCCTCCAGCACCCCCCAGATGCCCCCTCCTACTCCACACACCCCTCCAGCATCCCCCAGATACCCCCTCCTAGTACACACACCCCTCCAGCATTCCCCAGATACCCCCTCCTAGTACTCACACCCCTCCAGCATTCCCCAGATACCCCCTCCTAGTACACACACCCCTCCAGCACCCCCCAGATACCTCCTCCTAGTACACACACCCCTCCAGCATCCCCCAGATACCCCCTCCTAGTACACACACCCCTCCAGCATTCCCCTGATACCCCCTCCTACTATACACATCCCCTCCAGCATCCCCCAGATACCCCCTCCTAGGACACACACCCCTCCAGCATCCCCCAGATACCCCCTCCTACTACACACATCCCCTCCAGCATTCCCCAGATACCCCCTCCTAGTACACACACCCCTCCAGCGTCCCCCAGATACCCCCTCCTAGGACACACACCCCTCCAGCATCCCCCAGATACCCCCTCCTAGTACACACACCCCTCCAGCATCCCCCAGATAACCCCTCCTACTACACACACCCCTCCAGCATTTCCCAGATACCCCCTCCTACTACACACATCCCCTCCAGCATCCCCCAGATACCCCCTCCTACTACACACATCCCCTCCAGCATCCCCCAGATACCCCCTCCTAGTACACACACCCCTCCAGCATCCCCCAGATACCCCCTCCTAGTACACACACCCCTCCAGCATCCCCCAGATACCCCCTCCTACTACACACATCCCCTCCAGCATCCCCCAGTTACCCCCTCCTAGTACACACACCCCTCCAGCATCCCCCAGATAACCTCTTCGTACACACACCCCTCCAGCATTCCCCAGATACCCCCTCCTACTACACACACCCCTCCAGCATCCCCCAGATACCCCCTCCTAGTACACACAGCCCTCCAGCATCCCCCAGATACCCCCTCCTAGGACACACACCCCTCCAGCATTCCCCAGATACCTCCTCCTAGTACACACACCCCTCCAGCATCCCCCAGACACCCCCTCCTAGTACACACACCCCTCCAGCATCCCCCAGATACCCCCTCCTAGTACACACACCCCTCCAGCATCCCCCAGATACCCCCTCCTACTACACACACCCCTCCAGCATTCCCCAGATACCCCCTCCTACTACACACATCCCCTCCAGCATCCCCCAGATACCCCCTCCTAGTACACACACCCCTCCAGCATCCCCCAGATACCCCCTCCTACTACACACACCCCTCCAGCACCCCCCAGATACCCCCTCCTACTCCACACACCCCTCCAGCATCCCCCAGATACCCCCTCCTAGTACACACACCCCTCTAGCATTCCCCAGATACCCCCTCCTAGTACTCACACCCCTCCAGCATTCCCCAGATACCCCCTCCTAGTACACACACCCCTCCAGCACCCCCCAGATACCCCCTCCTAGTACACACACCCCTCCAGCATCCCCCAGATATCCCCTCCTAGTACACACACCCCTCCAGCATTCCCCAGATACCCCCTCCTACTACACACATCCCCTCCAGCATCCCCCAGATACCCCCTCCTAGTACACACACCCCTCCAGCATCCCCCAGATACCCCCTCCTACTACACACATCCCCTCCAGCATTCCCCAGATACCCCCTCCTAGTACACACACCCCTCCAGCATCCCCCAGATACCCCCTCCTACTACACACATCCCCTCCAGCATTCCCCAGATACCCCCTCCTAGTACACACACCCCTCCAGCATTCCCCAGATACCCCCTCCTAGTACACACACCCCTCCAGCATCCCCCAGATACCCCCTCCTACTACACACATCCCCTCCAGCATCCCCCAGATACCCCCTCCTAGTACACACACCCCTCCAGCATCCCCCAGATACCCCCTCCTACTACACACACCCCTCCAGCATTCCCCAGATACCCCCTCCTATTACACACACCCCTCTAGCATTCCCCAGATACCCCCTCCTAGTACTCACACCCCTCCAGCATTCCCCAGATACCCCCTCCTAGTACACACACCCCTCCAGCACCCAACAGATACCCCCTCCTAGTACACACATCCCTCCAGCATCCCCCAGATACCCCCTCCTAGTACACACACCCCTCCAGCATCCCCCAGATACCCCCTCCTACTACACACATCCCCTCCAGCATTCCCCAGATACCCCCGCCTAGTACACACACCCCTCCAGCATCCCCCAGATACCCCCTCCTACTACACACATCCCCTCCAGCATTCCCCAGATACCCCCTCCTAGTACACACACCCCTCCAGCATCCCCCAGATACCCCCTCCTACTACACACATCCCATCCAGCATCCCCCAGATACCCCCTCCTAGTACACACACCCCTCCAGCATCCCCCAGATACCCCCTCCTACTACACACACCCCTCCAGCATTCCCCAGATACCCCCTCCTAGTACACACACCCCTCCAGCATCCCCCAGATAACCCCTCCTACTACACACACCCCTCCAGCATTCCCCAGATACCCCCTCCTACTACACACATCCCCTCCAGCATCCCCCAGATACCCCTCCTAGTACACACACCCCTCCAGCATCCCCCAGATACCCCTCCTAGTACACACACCCCTCCAGCATCCCCCAGATACCCCCTCCTACTACACACACCCCTCCAGCACCCCCCAGATACCCCCTCCTACTACACACACCCCTCCAGCATCCCCCAGATACCCCCTCCTAGTACACACACCCCTCCAGCATTCCCCAGATACCCCCTCTTAGTACACACACCCCTCCAGCATCCCCCAGATACCCCCTCCTACTACACACATCCCCTCCAGCATTCCCCAGATACCCCCTCTTAGTACACACACCCCTCCAGCATCCCCCAGATACCCCCTCCTACTACACACATCCCCTCCAGCATTCCCCAGATACCCCCTCCTAGTACACACACCCCTCCAGCATCCCCCAGATACCCCCTCCTACTACACACATCCCCTCCAGCATTCCTCAGATACCCCCTCCTAGTACACACACCCCTCCAGCATCCCCAGATACCCCCTCCTAGGACACACCGCTCCAGCATCCCCCAGATACCCCCTCCTACTACACACCCCTCCAGCATCCCCCAGACACCCCCTCCTACTACACACCCCTCCAGCATCCCCCAGATACCCCCTCCTACTACACACACCCCTCCAGCATCCCCCAGATACCCCTCCTAGTACACACACCCCTCCAGCATCCCCCAGATACCCCCTCCTACTACACACACCCCTCCAGCATCCCCCAGATACCCCCTCCTACTACACACACCCCTCCAGCATCCCCCAGATACCCCTCCTAGTACACACACCCCTCCAGCATCCCCCAGGTACCCCCTCCTACTACACACACCCCTCCAGCATCCCCCAGATACCCCCTCCTACTATACACATACCCTCTAGCTTTCCCCAGATACCCCCTCCTAGTACACACACCCCTCCAGTATCCCCATATACCCCCTCCTAGTACACACACCCCTCCAGCATCCCCCAGATACCCCCTCCTAGTACACACACCCCTCCAGCATCCCCCAGGTACCCCCTCCTAGTACACACACCCCTCCAGCATCCCCCAGATACCCCCTCCTAGTACACACACCCCTCCAGTATCCCCATATACCCCCTCCTACTACACACACCCCTTCAGCATCCCCCAGATACCCCCTCCTAGTACACACACCCATCCAGCACCCCCCATATACCCCCTCCTAGTACTCACACCCCTCCAGCATCCCCCAGATACCCCCTCCTAGTACACACACCCCTCCAGCATGCCCCAGATACCCCCTCCTAGGACACACACCCCTCCAGCACCCCCCAGATACCCCCTCCTACTCCACACACCCCTCCAGCATCCCCCAGATACCCCCTCCTAGTACACACACCCCTCTAGCATTCCCCAGATACCCCCTCCTAGTACTCACACCCCTCCAGCATTCCCCAGATACCCCCTCCTAGTACACACACCCCTCCAGCACCCCCCAGATACCCCCTCCTAGTACACACACCCCTCCAGCATCCCCCAGATATCCCCTCCTAGTACACACACCCCTCCAGCATTCCCCAGATACCCCCTCCTACTACACACATCCCCTCCAGCATCCCCCAGATACCCCCTCCTAGTACACACACCCCTCCAGCATCCCCCAGATACCCCCTCCTACTACACACATCCCCTCCAGCATTCCCCAGATACCCCCTCCTAGTACACACACCCCTCCAGCATCCCCCAGATACCCCCTCCTACTACACACATCCCCTCCAGCATTCCCCAGATACCCCCTCCTAGTACACACACCCCTCCAGCATTCCCCAGATACCCCCTCCTAGTACACACACCCCTCCAGCATCCCCCAGATACCCCCTCCTACTAAACACATCCCCTCCAGCATCCCCCAGATACCCCCTCCTAGTACACACACCCCTCCAGCATCCCCCAGATACCCCCTCCTACTACACACACCCCTCCAGCATTCCCCAGATACCCCCTCCTAGTACACACACCCCTCTAGCATTCCCCAGATACCCCCTCCTAGTACTCACACCCCTCCAGCATTCCCCAGATACCCCCTCCTAGTACACACACCCCTCCAGCACCCAACAGATACCCCCTCCTAGTACACACACCCCTCCAGCATCCCCCAGATACCCCCTCCTAGTACACACACCCCTCCAGCATTCCCCAGATACCCCCTCCTACTACACACATCCCCTCCAGCATCCCCCAGATACCCCCTCCTAGTACACACACCCCTCCAGCATCCCCCAGATACCCCCTCCTACTACACACATCCCCTCCAGCATTCCCCAGATACCCCCTCCTAGGACACACACCCCTCCAGCATCCCCCAGATACCCCCTCCTACTACACACATCCCCTCCAGCATTCCCCAGATACCCCCTCCTAGTACACACACCCCTCCAGCATCCCCCAGATACCCCCTCCTACTACACACATCCCATCCAGCATCCCCCAGATACCCCCTCCTAGTACACACACCCCTCCAGCATCCCCCAGATACCCCCTCCTACTACACACACCCCTCCAGCATTCCCCAGATACCCCCTCCTAGTACACACACCCCTCCAGCATCCCCCAGATAACCCCTCCTACTACACACACCCCTCCAGCATTCCCCAGATACCCCCTCCTACTACACACATCCCCTCCAGCATCCCCCAGATACCCCTCCTAGTACACACACCCCTCCAGCATCCCCCAGATACCCCTCCTAGTACACACACCCCTCCAGCATCCCCCAGATACCCCCTCCTACTACACACACCCCTCCAGCACCCCCCAGATACCCCCTCCTACTACACACACCCCTCCAGCATCCCCCAGATACCCCCTCCTAGTACACACACCCCTCCAGCATTCCCCAGATACCCCCTCTTAGTACACACACCCCTCCAGCATCCCCCAGATACCCCCTCCTACTACACACATCCCCTCCAGCATTCCCCAGATACCCCCTCTTAGTACACACACCCCTCCAGCATCCCCCAGATACCCCCTCCTACTACACACATCCCCTCCAGCATTCCCCAGATACCCCCTCCTAGTACACACACCCCTCCAGCATCCCCCAGATACCCCCTCCTACTACACACATCCCCTCCAGCATTCCTCAGATACCCCCTCCTAGTACACACACCCCTCCAGCATCCCCAGATACCCCCTCCTAGGACACACCGCTCCAGCATCCCCCAGATACCCCCTCCTACTACACACCCCTCCAGCATCCCCCAGACACCCCCTCCTACTACACACCCCTCCAGCATCCCCCAGATACCCCTCCTAGTACACACACCCCTCCAGCATCCCCCAGATACCCCCTCCTACTACACACACCCCTCCAGCATCCCCCAGATACCCCTCCTAGTACACACACCCCTCCAGCATCCCCCAGGTACCCCCTCCTACTACACACACCCCTCCAGCATCCCCCAGATACCCCCTCCTACTATACACATACCCTCTAGCTTTCCCCAGATACCCCCTCCTAGTACACACACCCCTCCAGTATCCCCATATACCCCCTCCTAGTACACACACCCCTCCAGCATCCCCCAGATACCCCCTCCTAGTACACACACCCCTCCAGCATCCCCCAGGTACCCCCTCCTACTACACACACCCCTCCAGCATCCCCCAGATACCCCCTCCTAGTACACACACCCCTCCAGTATCCCCATATACCCCCTCCTAGTACACACACCCCTCCAGCATCCCCCAGATACCCCCTCCTACTACACACACCCCTCCAGCACCCCCCAGATACCCCCTCCTAGTACACACACCCCTCCAGCATCCCCCAGATACCCCCTCCTAGTACACACACCCCTCCAGTATCCCCATATACCCCCTCCTACTACACACACCCCTCCAGCATCCCCCAGATACCCCCTCCTAGTACACACACCCCTTCAGCATCCCCCAGATACCCCCTCCTAGTACACACACCCATCCAGCACCCCCCATATACCCCCTCCTAGTACTCACACCCCTCCAGCATCCCCCAGATACCCCCTCCTAGTACACACACCCCTCCAGCATGCCCCAGATACCCCCTCCTAGGACACACACCCCTCCAGCATCCCCCAGATACCCCCTCCTAGTACACACACCCCTCCAGCATCCCCCAGATACCCCCTCCTAGTACACACACCCCTCCAGCATCCCCCAGATACCCCCTCCTACTACACACACCCCTCCAGCATCCCCCAGATACCCCCTCCTACTACACACACCCCTCCAGCATCCCCCAGATACCCCCTCCTACTACACACATCCCCTCCAGCATCCCCCAGATACCCCTTCCTAGTACACACACCCCTCCAGCATCCCCAGATACCCCATCCTAGAACACACCCCTCCAGCATCCCCAGATACCCCCTCCTAGGACACACCGATCCAGCACCCCCCAGATACCCCTCCTAGTACACACACCCCCCCCAGCATCCCCCAGATACCCCCTCCTAGTACACACACCCCTCCAGCATCCCCCAGATAGCCCCTCCTAATACACACACCCCTCCAGCACCCCCCAGATACCCCTCCTAGTACACACATACCCCCATCATCCCCCAGATACCCCCTCCTAGTACACACACCCCTCCAGCATCCCCCAGATACCCCCTCCTAGTACAAACACCCCTCCAGCATCCCCCAGACACCCCCTCCTAGTACACACACCCCTCCAGCATCCCCCAGATACCCCCTCCTACTACACACATCCCCTCCAGCATTCCCCAGATACCCCCTCCTAGTACACACACCCCTCCAGCATCCCCCAGATACCCCCTCCTACTACACACACCCCTCCAGCATCCCCCAGATACCCCCTCCTAGTACACACACCCCTCCAGCACCCCCAGATACCCCCTCCTAGTACACACACCCCTCCAGCATCCCTCAGATACCCCCTCCTAGTACACACACCGATCCAGCATCCCCCAGATACCCCCTCCTAGTACACACACCCCTCCAGCATCCCCCAGATACCCCCTCCTAGTACACACACCCCTCCAGCATTCCCCAGATACCCCCTCCTAGTACACACACCCCTCCAGCATCCCCAGATACCCCCTCCTAGGACACACACCCTCCAGCATCCCCAGATACCCCCTCCTAGGACACACACCCCTCCAGCACCCCCCAGACACCCCCTCCTACTACACACATCCCCTCCAGCATCCCCCAGATACCCCCTCCTACTACACACACCCCTCCAGCATCCCCCAGATACCCCTCCTAGTACACACACCCCTCCAGCATCCCCCAGGTACCCCCTCCTACTACACACACCCCTCCAGCATCCCCCAGATACCCCCTCCTAGTACACACACCCCTCCAGCATCCCCAGATACCCCCTCCTAGTACACACACCCCTCCAGCATCCCCCAGATACCCCCTCCTAGGACACACACCCTCCAGCATCCCCAGATACCCCCTCCTAGGACACACACCCCTCCAGCACCCCCCAGACACCCCCTCCTACTACACACATCCCCTCCAGCATCCCCCAGATACCCCCTCCTACTACACACACCCCTCCAGCATCCCCCAGATACCCCTCCTAGTACACACACCCCTCCAGCATCCCCCAGGTACCCCCTCCTACTACACACACCCCTCCAGCATCCCCCAGATACCCCCTCCTAGTACACACACCCCTCCAGCATCCCCAGATACCCCCTCCTAGTACACACACCCCTCCAGCATCCCCCAGACACCCCCTCCTAGTACACACACCCCTCCAGCATTCCCCAGATACCCCCTCCTACTACACACACCCCTCCAGCATTCCCCAGATACCCCCTCCTACTACACACACCCCTCCAGCATTCCCCAGATACCCCCTCCTACTACACACATCCCCTCCAGCATCCCCCAGATAACCCCTCCTAGTACACACACCCCTCCAGCATCCCCCAGATACCCCCTCCTAGTACACACACCCCTCCAGCATCCCCCAGATACCCCCTCCTAGTACACACACCGATCCAGCATCCCCCAGATACCCCCTCCTAGTACACACACCCCTCCAGCATTCCCCAGATACCCCCTCCTAGTACTCACACCCCTCCAGCATTCCCCAGATACCCCCTCCTAGTACACACACCCCTCCAGCACCCCCCAGATACCTCCTCCTAGTACACACACCCCTCCAGCATCCCCCAGATACCCCCTCCTAGTACACACACCCCTCCAGCATTCCCCAGATACCCCCTCCTACTATACACATCCCCTCCAGCATCCCCCAGATACCCCCTCCTAGGACACACACCCCTCCAGCATCCCCCAGATACCCCCTCCTACTACACACATCCCCTCCAGCATTCCCCAGATACCCCCTCCTACTACACACATCCCCTCCAGCATTCCCCAGATACCCCCTCCTAGTACACACACCCCTCCAGCATCCCCCAGATAACCCCTCCTACTACACACACCCCTCCAGCATTTCCCAGATACCCCCTCCTACTACACACATCCCCTCCAGCATCCCCCAGATACCCCCTCCTAGTACACACACCCCTCCAGCATCCCCCAGATACCCCCTCCTAGTACACACACCCCTCCAGCATCCCCCAGATACCCCCTCCTACTACACACATCCCCTCCAGCATCCCCCAGTTACCCCCTCCTAGTACACACACCCCTCCAGCATCCCCCAGATACCCCCTCGTACTACACACACCCCTCCAGCATTCCCCAGATACCCCCTCCTACTACACACATCCCCTCCAGCATCCCCCAGTTACCCCCTCCTACTACACACACCCCTCCAGCATCCCCCAGATACCCCCTCCTAGTACACACAGCCCTCCAGCATCCCCCAGATACCCCCTCCTAGGACACACACCCCTCCAGCATTCCCCAGATACCTCCTCCTAGTACACACACCCCTCCAGCATCCCCCAGATACCCCCTCCTAGTACACACACCCCTCCAGCATCCCCCAGATACCCCCTCGTACTACACACACCCCTCCAGCATTCCCCAGATACCCCCTCCTACTACACACATCCCCTCCAGCATCCCCCAGTTACCCCCTCCTACTACACACACCCCTCCAGCATCCCCCAGATACCTCCTCCTAGTACACACACCCCTCCAGCATCCCCCAGACACCCCCTCCTAGTACACACACCCCTCCAGCATCCCCCAGATACCCCCTCCTAGTACACACACCCCTCCAGCATCCCCCAGATACCCCCTCCTACTACACACACCCCTCCAGCATTCCCCAGATACCCCCTCCTACTACACACATCCCCTCCAGCATCCCCCAGATACCCCCTCCTAGTACACACACCCCTCCAGCATCCCCCAGATACCCCCTCCTACTACACACACCCCTCCAGCACCCCCCAGATACCCCCTCCTACTCCACACACCCCTCCAGCATCCCCCAGATACCCCCTCCTAGTACACACACCCCTCTAGCATTCCCCAGATACCCCCTCCTAGTACTCACACCCCTCCAGCATTCCCCAGATACCCCCTCCTAGTACACACACCCCTCCAGCACCCCCCAGATACCCCCTCCTAGTACACACACCCCTCCAGCATCCCCCAGATACCCCCTCCTAGTACACACACCCCTCCAGCATTCCCCAGATACCCCCTCCTACTACACACATCCCCTCCAGCATCCCCCAGATACCCCCTCCTAGTACACACACCCCTCCAGCATCCCCCAGATACCCCCTCCTACTACACACATCCCCTCCAGCATTCCCCAGATACCCCCTCCTAGTACACACACCCCTCCAGCATCCCCCAGATACCCCCTCCTACTACACACATCCCCTCCAGCATTCCCCACATACCCCCTCCTAGTACACACACCCCTCCAGCATTCCCCAGATACCCCCTCCTAGTACACACACCCCTCCAGCATCCCCCAGATACCCCCTCCTACTACACACATCCCCTCCAGCATCCCCCAGATACCCCCTCCTAGTACACACACCCCTCCAGCATCCCCCAGATACCCCCTCCTACTACACACACCCCTCCAGCATTCCCCAGATACCCCCTCCTAGTACACACACCCCTCTAGCATTCCCCAGATACCCCTTCCTAGTACTCACACCCCTCCAGCATTCCCCAGATACCCCCTCCTAGTACACACACCCCTCCAGCACCCAACAGATACCCCCTCCTAGTACACACACCCCTCCAGCATCCCCCAGATACCCCCTCCTAGTACACACACCCCTCCAGCATTCCCCAGATACCCCCTCCTACTACACACATCCCCTCCAGCATCCCCCAGATACCCCCTCCTAGTACACACACCCCTCCAGCATCCCCCAGATACCCCCTCCTACTACACACATCCCCTCCAGCATTCCCCAGATACCCCCTCCTAGTACACACACCCCTCCAGCATCCCCCAGATACCCCCTCCTACTACACACATCCCCTCCAGCATTCCCCAGATACCCCCTCCTAGTACACACACCCCTCCAGCATCCCCCAGATACCCCCTCCTACTACACACATCCCATGCAGCATCCCCCAGATACCCCCTCCTAGTACACACACCCCTCCAGCATCCCCCAGATACCCCCTCCTACTACACACACCCCTCCAGCATTCCCCAGATACCCCCTCCTAGTACACACACCCCTCCAGCATCCCCCAGATAACCCCTCCTACCACACACACCCCTCCAGCATTCCCCAGATACCCCCTCCTACTACACACATCCCCTCCAGCATCCCCCAGATACCCCTCCTAGTACACACACCCCTCCAGCATCCCCCAGATACCCCCTCCTACTACACACACCCCTCCAGCACCCCCCAGATACCCCCTCCTACTACACACACCCCTCCAGCATCCCCCAGATACCCCCTCCTAGTACACACACCCCTCCAGCATTCCCCAGAAACCCCCTCCTACTACACACATCCCCTCCAGCATCCCCCAGATACCCCCACCTAGTACACACACCCCTCCAGCATCCCCCAGATACCCCCTCCTACTACACACATCCCCTCCAGCATTCCCCAGATACCCCCTCCTAGTACACACACCCCTCCAGCATCCCCCAGATACCCCCTCCTACTACACACATCCCCTCCAGCATTCCCCAGATACCCCCTCCTAGTACACACACCCCTCCAGCATCCCCCAGATACCCCCTCCTACTACACACATCCCATCCAGCATCCCCCAGATACCCCCTCCTAGTACACACACCCCTCCAGCATCCCCCAGATACCCCCTCCTACTACACACACCCCTCCAGCATTCCCCAGATACCCCCTCCTAGTACACACACCCCTCCAGCATCCCCCAGATAACCCCTCCTACTACACACACCCCTCCAGCATTCCCCAGATACCCCCTCCTACTACACACATCCCCTCCAGCATCCCCCAGATACCCCTCCTAGTACACACACCCCTCCAGCATCCCCCAGATACCCCTCCTAGTACACACACCCCTCCAGCATCCCCCAGATACCCCCTCCTACTACACACACCCCTCCAGCACCCCCCAGATACCCCCTCCTACTACACACACCCCTCCAGCATCCCCCAGATACCCCCTCCTAGTACACACACCCCTCCAGCATTCCCCAGATACCCCCTCTTAGTACACACACCCCTCCAGCATCCCCCAGATACCCCCTCCTACTACACACACCCCTCCAGCATTCCCCAGATACCCCCTCCTACTACACACACCCCTCCAGCATTCCCCAGATACCCCCTCCTACTACACACATCCCCTCCAGCATCCCCCAGATACCCCCTCCTAGTACACACACCCCTCCAGCATCCCCCAGATACCCCCTCCTACTACACACACCCCTCCAGCACCCCCCAGATACCCCCTCCTACTCCACACACCCCTCCAGCATCCCCCAGATACCCCCTCCTAGTACACAAACCCCTCTAGCATTCCCCAGATACCCCCTCCTAGTCCTCACACCCCTCCAGCATCCCCAGATACCCCCTCCTAGTACACACACCCCTCCAGCACCCCCCAGATACCCCCTCCTAGTACACACACCCCTCCAGCATCCCCCAGATACCCCCTCCTAGTACACACACCCCTCCAGCATTCCCCAGATACCCCCTACTACTACACACATCCCCTCCAGCATCCCCCAGATACCCCCTCCTACTACACACATCCCCTCCAGCATTCCCCAGATACCCCCTCCTAGTACACACACCCCTCCAGCATCCCCCAGATACCCCCTCCTACTACACACATCCCCTCCAGCATTCCCCAGATACCCCCTCCTAGTACACACACCCCTCCAGCATTCCCCAGATACCCCCTCCTAGTACACACACCCCTCCAGCATTCCCCAGATACCCCCTCCTAGTACACACACCCCTCCAGCATCCCCAGATACCCCCTCCTAGGACACACACCCTCCAGCATCCCCCAGATACCCCCTCCTAGGACACACACCCCTCCAGCATCCCCCAGACACCCCCTCCTACTACACACCCCTCCAGCATCCCCCAGATACCCCCTCCTACTACACACACCCCTCCAGCATCCCCCAGATACCCCTCCTAGTACAAACACCCCTCCAGCATCCCCCAGATACCCCCTCCTACTACACACATCCCCTCCAGCATCCCCCAGATACCCCCTCCTACTACACACACCCCTCCAGCATCCCCCAGATACCCCTCCTAGTACACACACCCCTCCAGCATCCCCCAGGTACCCCCTGCTACTACACACACCCCTCCAGCATCCCCCAGATACCCCCTCCTACTACACACACCCCTCCAGCATCCCCCAGATACCCCCTCCTAGTACACACACCCCTCCAGCATCCCCAGATACCTCCTCCTAGTACACACACCCCTCCAGCATCCCCCAGACACCCCCTCCTAGTACACACACCCCTCCAGCATTCCCCAGATACCCCCTCCTACTACACACACCCCTCCAGCATTCCCCAGATACCCCCTCCTACTACACACATCCCCTCCAGCATCCCCCAGATAACCCCTCCTAGTACACACACCCCTCCAGCATCCCCCAAATACCCCCTCCTACTACACACACCCCTCCAGCACCCCCCAGATACCCCCTCCTACTCCACACACCCCTCCAGCATCCCCCAGATACCCCCTCCTAGTAGACACACCCCTCCAGCATTCCCCAGATACCCCCTCCTAGTACTCACACCCCTCCAGCATTCCCCAGATACCCCCTCCTAGTACACACACCCCTCCAGCACCCCCCAGATACCTCCTCCTAGTACACACACCCCTCCAGCATCCCCCAGATACCCCCTCCTAGTACACACACCCCTCCAGCATCCCCCAGATACCCCCTCCTAGTACACACAGCCCTCCAGCATCCCCCAGATACCCCCTCCTAGGACACACACCCCTCCAGCATTCCCCAGATACCTCCTCCTAGTACACACACCCCTCCAGCATCCCCCAGACACCCCCTCCTAGTACACACACCCCTCCAGCATCCCCCAGATACCCCCTCCTCGTACACACACCCCTCCAGCATCCCCCAGATACCCCCTCCTACTACACACACCCCTCCAGCATTCCCCAGATACCCCCTCCTACTACACACATCCCCTCCAGCATCCCCCAGATACCCCCTCCTAGTACACACACCCCTCCAGCATCCCCCAGATACCCCCTCCTACTACACACACCCCTCCAGCACCCCCCAGATACCCCCTCCTACTCCACACACCCCTCCAGCATCCCCCAGATACCCCCTCCTAGTACACACACCCCTCTAGCATTCCCCAGATACCCCCTCCTAGTACTCACACCCCTCCAGCATTCCCCAGATACCCCCTCCTAGTACACACACCCCTCCAGCACCCCCCAGATACCCCCTCCTAGTACACACACCCCTCCAGCATCCCCCAGATACCCCCTCCTAGTACACACACCCCTCCAGCATCCCCCAGATACCCCCTCCTACTACACACATCCCCTCCAGCATCCCCCAGATACCCCCTCCTAGTACACACACCCCTCCAGCATCCCCCAGATACCCCCTCCTACTACACACATCCCCTCCAGCATTCCCCAGATACCCCCTCCTAGTACACACACCCCTCCAGCATCCCCCAGATACCCCCTCCTACTACACACATCCCCTCCAGCACCCCCCAGATACCCCCTCCTAGTATACACACCCCTCCAGCATCTCCCAGATACCCCCTCCTAGTACACACACCCCTCCAGCATTCCCCAGATACCCCCTCCTACTACACACATCCCCTCCAGCATCCCCCAGATACCCCCTCCTAGTACACACACCCCTCCAGCATCCCCCAGATACCCCCTCCTACTACACACATCCCCTCCAGCATTCCCCAGATACCCCCTCCTAGTACACACACCCCTCCAGCATCCCCCAGATACCCCCTCCTACTACACACATCCCCTCCAGCATTCCCCAGATACCCCCTCCTAGTACACACACCCCTCCAGCATCCCCCAGATACCCCCTCCTAGTACACACACCCCTCCAGCATCCCCCAGATACCCCCTCCTAGTACACACACCCCTCCAGCATTCCCCAGATACCCCCTCCTACTACACACATCCCCTCCAGCATCCCCCAGATACCCCCTCCTAGTACACACACCCCTCCAGCATCCCCCAGATACCCCCTCCTACTACACACATCCCCTCCAGCATTCCCCAGATACCCCCTCCTAGTACACACACCCCTCCAGCATCCCCCAGATACCCCCTCCTACTACACACATCCCCTCCAGCACCCCCCAGATACCCCCTCCTAGTATACACACCCCTCCAGCATCTCCCAGATACCCCCTCCTAGTACACACACCCCTCCAGCATTCCCCAGATACCCCCTCCTACTACACACATCCCCTCCAGCATCCCCCAGATACCCCCTCCTAGTACACACACCCCTCCAGCATCCCCCAGATACCCCCTCCTACTACACACATCCCCTCCAGCATTCCCCAGATACCCCCTCCTAGTACACACACCCCTCCAGCATCCCCCAGATACCCCCTCCTACTACACACATCCCCTCCAGCATTCCCCAGATACCCCCTCCTAGTACACACACCCCTCCAGCATCCCCCAGATACCCCCTCCTAGTACACACACCCCTCCAGCATCCCCCAGATACCCCCTCCTAGTACACACACCGATCCAGCATCCCCCAGATACCCCCTCCTAGTACACACACCCCTCCAGCATCCCCCAGATACCCCCTCCTAGTACACACACCCCTCCAGCATTCCCCAGATACCCCCTCCTAGTACACACACCCCTCCAGCATCCCCAGATACCCCCTCCTAGGACACACACCCTCCAGCATCCCCCAGATACCCCCTCCTAGGACACACACCCCTCCAGCATCCCCCAGACACCCCCTCCTACTACACACCCCTCCAGCATCCCCCAGATACCCCCTCCTACTACACACACCCCTCCAGCATCCCCCAGATACCCCTCCTAGTACAAACACCCCTCCAGCATCCCCCAGATACCCCCTCCTACTACACACATCCCCTCCAGCATCCCCCAGATACCCCCTCCTACTACACACACCCCTCCAGCATCCCCCAGATACCCCTCCTAGTACACACACCCCTCCAGCATCCCCCAGGTACCCCCTCCTACTACACACACCCCTCCAGCATCCCCCAGATACCCCCTCCTACTACACACACCCCTCCAGCATCCCCCAGATACCCCCTCCTAGTACACACACCCCTCCAGCATCCCCAGATACCTCCTCCTAGTACACACACCCCTCCAGCATCCCCCAGACACCCCCTCCTAGTACACACACCCCTCCAGCATTCCCCAGATACCCCCTCCTACTACACACACCCCTCCAGCATTCCCCAGATACCCCCTCCTACTACACACATCCCCTCCAGCATCCCCCAGATAACCCCTCCTAGTACACACACCCCTCCAGCATCCCCCAAATACCCCCTCCTACTACACACACCCCTCCAGCACCCCCCAGATGCCCCCTCCTACTCCACACACCCCTCCAGCATCCCCCAGATACCCCCTCCTAGTACACACACCCCTCCAGCATTCCCCAGATACCCCCTCCTAGTACTCACACCCCTCCAGCATTCCCCAGATACCCCCTCCTAGTACACACACCCCTCCAGCACCCCCCAGATACCTCCTCCTAGTACACACACCCCTCCAGCATCCCCCAGATACCCCCTCCTAGTACACACACCCCTCCAGCATTCCCCAGATACCCCCTCCTACTATACACATCCCCTCCAGCATCCCCCAGATACCCCCTCCTAGGACACACACCCCTCCAGCATCCCCCAGATACCCCCTCCTACTACACACATCCCCTCCAGCATTCCCCAGATACCCCCTCCTAGTACACACACCCCTCCAGCGTCCCCCAGATACCCCCTCCTAGGACACACACCCCTCCAGCATCCCCCAGATACCCCCTCCTAGTACACACACCCCTCCAGCATCCCCCAGATAACCCCTCCTACTACACACACCCCTCCAGCATTTCCCAGATACCCCCTCCTACTACACACATCCCCTCCAGCATCCCCCAGATACCCCCTCCTACTACACACATCCCCTCCAGCATCCCCCAGATACCCCCTCCTAGTACACACACCCCTCCAGCATCCCCCAGATACCCCCTCCTAGTACACACACCCCTCCAGCATCCCCCAGATACCCCCTCCTACTACACACATCCCCTCCAGCATCCCCCAGTTACCCCCTCCTAGTACACACACCCCTCCAGCATCCCCCAGATAACCTCTTCGTACACACACCCCTCCAGCATCCCCCAGATACCCCCTCCTACTACACACACCCCTCCAGCATTCCCCAGATACCCCCTCCTACTACACACATCCCCTCCAGCATCCCCCAGATACCCCCTCCTAGTACACACACCCCTCCAGCATCCCCCAGATACCCCCTCCTACTACACACACCCCTCCAGCACCCCCCAGATACCCCCTCCTACTCCACACACCCCTCCAGCATCCCCCAGATACCCCCTCCTAGTACACACACCCCTCTAGCATTCCCCAGATACCCCCTCCTAGTACTCACACCCCTCCAGCATTCCCCAGATACCCCCTCCTAGTACACACACCCCTCCAGCATCCCCCAGATATCCCCTCCTAGTACACACACCCCTCCAGCATTCCCCAGATACCCCCTCCTACTACACACATCCCCTCCAGCATCCCCCAGATACCCCCTCCTAGTACACACACCCCTCCAGCATCCCCCAGATACCCCCTCCTACTACACACATCCCCTCCAGCATTCCCCAGATACCCCCTCCTAGTACACACACCCCTCCAGCATCCCCCAGATACCCCCTCCTACTACACACATCCCCTCCAGCATTCCCCAGATACCCCCTCCTAGTACACACACCCCTCCAGCATTCCCCAGATACCCCCTCCTAGTACACACACCCCTCCAGCATCCCCCAGATACCCCCTCCTACTACACACATCCCCTCCAGCATCCCCCAGATACCCCCTCCTAGTACACACACCCCTCCAGCATCCCCCAGATACCCCCTCCTACTACACACACCCCTCCAGCATTCCCCAGATACCCCCTCCTATTACACACACCCCTCTAGCATTCCCCAGATACCCCCTCCTAGTACTCACACCCCTCCAGCATTCCCCAGATACCCCCTCCTAGTACACACACCCCTCCAGCACCCAACAGATACCCCCTCCTAGTACACACATCCCTCCAGCATCCCCCAGATACCCCCTCCTAGTACACACACCCCTCCAGCATTCCCCAGATACCCCCTCCTACTACACACATCCCCTCCAGCATCCCCCAGATACCCCCTCCTAGTACACACACCCCTCCAGCATCCCCCAGATACCCCCTCCTACTACACACATCCCCTCCAGCATTCCCCAGATACCCCCGCCTAGTACACACACCCCTCCAGCATCCCCCAGATACCCCCTCCTACTACACACATCCCCTCCAGCATTCCCCAGATACCCCCTCCTAGTACACACACCCCTCCAGCATCCCCCAGATACCCCCTCCTACTACACACATCCCATCCAGCATCCCCCAGATACCCCCTCCTAGTACACACACCCCTCCAGCATCCCCCAGATACCCCCTCCTACTACACACACCCCTCCAGCATTCCCCAGATACCCCCTCCTAGTACACACACCCCTCCAGCATCCCCCAGATAACCCCTCCTACTACACACACCCCTCCAGCATTCCCCAGATACCCCCTCCTACTACACACATCCCCTCCAGCATCCCCCAGATACCCCTCCTAGTACACACACCCCTCCAGCATCCCCCAGATACCCCTCCTAGTACACACACCCCTCCAGCATCCCCCAGATACCCCCTCCTACTACACACACCCCTCCAGCACCCCCCAGATACCCCCTCCTACTACACACACCCCTCCAGCATCCCCCAGATACCCCCTCCTAGTACACACACCCCTCCAGCATTCCCCAGATACCCCCTCTTAGTACACACACCCCTCCAGCATCCCCCAGATACCCCCTCCTACTACACACATCCCCTCCAGCATTCCCCAGATACCCCCTCTTAGTACACACACCCCTCCAGCATCCCCCAGATACCCCCTCCTACTACACACATCCCCTCCAGCATTCCCCAGATACCCCCTCCTAGTACACACACCCCTCCAGCATCCCCCAGATACCCCCTCCTACTACACACATCCCCTCCAGCATTCCTCAGATACCCCCTCCTAGTACACACACCCCTCCAGCATCCCCAGATACCCCCTCCTAGGACACACCGCTCCAGCATCCCCCAGATACCCCCTCCTACTACACACCCCTCCAGCATCCCCCAGACACCCCCTCCTACTACACACCCCTCCAGCATCCCCCAGATACCCCCTCCTACTACACACACCCCTCCAGCATCCCCCAGATACCCCTCCTAGTACACACACCCCTCCAGCATCCCCCAGATACCCCCTCCTACTACACACACCCCTCCAGCATCCCCCAGATACCCCCTCCTACTACACACACCCCTCCAGCATCCCCCAGATACCCCTCCTAGTACACACACCCCTCCAGCATCCCCCAGGTACCCCCTCCTACTACACACACCCCTCCAGCATCCCCCAGATACCCCCTCCTACTATACACATACCCTCTAGCTTTCCCCAGATACCCCCTCCTAGTACACACACCCCTCCAGTATCCCCATATACCCCCTCCTAGTACACACACCCCTCCAGCATCCCCCAGATACCCCCTCCTAGTACACACACCCCTCCAGCATCCCCCAGGTACCCCCTCCTACTACACACACCCCTCCAGCATCCCCCAGATACCCCCTCCTAGTACACACACCCCTCCAGTATCCCCATATACCCCCTCCTAGTACACACACCCCTCCAGCATCCCCCAGATACCCCCTCCTACTACACACACCCCTCCAGCACCCCCCAGATACCCCCTCCTAGTACACACACCCCTCCAGCATCCCCCAGATACCCCCTCCTAGTACACACACCCCTCCAGTATCCCCATATACCCCCTCCTACTACACACACCCCTCCAGCATCCCCCAGATACCCCCTCCTAGTACACACACCCCTTCAGCATCCCCCAGATACCCCCTCCTAGTACACACACCCATCCAGCACCCCCCATATACCCCCTCCTAGTACTCACACCCCTCCAGCATCCCCCAGATACCCCCTCCTAGTACACACACCCCTCCAGCATGCCCCAGATACCCCCTCCTAGGACACACACCCCTCCAGCACCCCCCAGATACCCCCTCCTACTCCACACACCCCTCCAGCATCCCCCAGATACCCCCTCCTAGTACACACACCCCTCTAGCATTCCCCAGATACCCCCTCCTAGTACTCACACCCCTCCAGCATTCCCCAGATACCCCCTCCTAGTACACACACCCCTCCAGCACCCCCCAGATACCCCCTCCTAGTACACACACCCCTCCAGCATCCCCCAGATATCCCCTCCTAGTACACACACCCCTCCAGCATTCCCCAGATACCCCCTCCTACTACACACATCCCCTCCAGCATCCCCCAGATACCCCCTCCTAGTACACACACCCCTCCAGCATCCCCCAGATACCCCCTCCTACTACACACATCCCCTCCAGCATTCCCCAGATACCCCCTCCTAGTACACACACCCCTCCAGCATCCCCCAGATACCCCCTCCTACTACACACATCCCCTCCAGCATTCCCCAGATACCCCCTCCTAGTACACACACCCCTCCAGCATTCCCCAGATACCCCCTCCTAGTACACACACCCCTCCAGCATCCCCCAGATACCCCCTCCTACTAAACACATCCCCTCCAGCATCCCCCAGATACCCCCTCCTAGTACACACACCCCTCCAGCATCCCCCAGATACCCCCTCCTACTACACACACCCCTCCAGCATTCCCCAGATACCCCCTCCTAGTACACACACCCCTCTAGCATTCCCCAGATACCCCCTCCTAGTACTCACACCCCTCCAGCATTCCCCAGATACCCCCTCCTAGTACACACACCCCTCCAGCATTCCCCAGATACCCCCTCCTACTACACACATCCCCTCCAGCATCCCCCAGATACCCCCTCCTAGTACACACACCCCTCCAGCATCCCCCAGATACCCCCTCCTACTACACACATCCCCTCCAGCATTCCCCAGATACCCCCTCCTAGGACACACACCCCTCCAGCATCCCCCAGATACCCCCTCCTACTACACACATCCCCTCCAGCATTCCCCAGATACCCCCTCCTAGTACACACACCCCTCCAGCATCCCCCAGATACCCCCTCCTACTACACACATCCCATCCAGCATCCCCCAGATACCCCCTCCTAGTACACACACCCCTCCAGCATCCCCCAGATACCCCCTCCTACTACACACACCCCTCCAGCATTCCCCAGATACCCCCTCCTAGTACACACACCCCTCCAGCATCCCCAAGATAACCCCTCCTACTACACACACCCCTCCAGCATTCCCCAGATACCCCCTCCTACTACACACATCCCCTCCAGCATCCCCCAGATACCCCTCCTAGTACACACACCCCTCCAGCATCCCCCAGATACCCCTCCTAGTACACACACCCCTCCAGCATCCCCCAGATACCCCCTCCTACTACACACACCCCTCCAGCACCCCCCAGATACCCCCTCCTACTACACACACCCCTCCAGCATCCCCCAGATACCCCCTCCTACTACACACACCCCTCCAGCATCCCCCAGATACCCCCTCCTAGTACACACACCCCTCCAGCATTCCCCAGATACCCCCTCTTAGTACACACACCCCTCCAGCATCCCCCAGATACCCCCTCCTACTACACACATCCCCTCCAGCATTCCCCAGATACCCCCTCTTAGTACACACACCCCTCCAGCATCCCCCAGATACCCCCTCCTACTACACACATCCCCTCCAGCATTCCCCAGATACCCCCTCCTAGTACACACACCCCTCCAGCATCCCCCAGATACCCCCTCCTACTACACACATCCCCTCCAGCATTCCTCAGATACCCCCTCCTAGTACACACACCCCTCCAGCATCCCCAGATACCCCCTCCTAGGACACACCGCTCCAGCATCCCCCAGATACCCCCTCCTACTACACACCCCTCCAGCATCCCCCAGACACCCCCTCCTACTACACACCCCTCCAGCATCCCCCAGATACCCCTCCTAGTACACACACCCCTCCAGCATCCCCCAGATACCCCCTCCTACTACACACACCCCTCCAGCATCCCCCAGATACCCCTCCTAGTACACACACCCCTCCAGCATCCCCCAGGTACCCCCTCCTACTACACACACCCCTCCAGCATCCCCCAGATACCCCCTCCTACTATACACATACCCTCTAGCTTTCCCCAGATACCCCCTCCTAGTACACACACCCCTCCAGTATCCCCATATACCCCCTCCTAGTACACACACCCCTCCAGCATCCCCCAGATACCCCCTCCTAGTACACACACCCCTCCAGCATCCCCCAGGTACCCCCTCCTACTACACACACCCCTCCAGCATCCCCCAGATACCCCCTCCTAGTACACACACCCCTCCAGTATCCCCATATACCCCCTCCTAGTACACACACCCCTCCAGCATCCCCCAGATACCCCCTCCTACTACACACACCCCTCCAGCACCCCCCAGATACCCCCTCCTAGTACACACACCCCTCCAGCATCCCCCAGATACCCCCTCCTAGTACACACACCCCTCCAGTATCCCCATATACCCCCTCCTACTACACACACCCCTACAGCATCCCCCAGATACCCCCTCCTAGTACACACACCCCTTCAGCATCCCCCAGATACCCCCTCCTAGTACACACACCCATCCAGCACCCCCCATATACCCCCTCCTAGTACTCACACCCCTCCAGCATCCCCCAGATACCCCCTCCTAGTACACACACCCCTCCAGCATGCCCCAGATACCCCCTCCTAGGACACACACCCCTCCAGCATCCCCCAGATACCCCCTCCTAGTACACACACCCCTCCAGCATCCCCCAGATACCCCCTCCTAGTACACACACCCCTCCAGCATCCCCAGATACCCCCTCCTACTACACACACCCCTCCAGCATCCCCCAGATACCCCCTCCTAGTACACACACCCCTCCAGCATCCCCCAGATACCCCCTCCTACTACACACATCCCCTCCAGCATCCCCCAGTTACCCCCTCCTAGTACACACACCCCTCCAGCATCCCCCAGATACCCCCTCGTACTACACACACCCCTCCAGCATTCCCCAGATACCCCCTCCTAGTACACACACCCCTCCAGCATTCCCCAGTTACCCCCTCCTACTACACACACCCCTCCAGCATCCCCCAGATACCCCCTCCTAGTACACACAGCCCTCCAGCATCCCCCAGATACCCCCTCCTAGGACACACACCCCTCCAGCATTCCCCAGATACCTCCTCCTAGTACACACACCCCTCCAGCATCCCCCAGACACCCCCTCCTAGTACACACACCCCTCCAGCATCCCCCAGATACCCCCTCCTAGTACACACACCCCTCCAGCATCCCCCAGATACCCCCTCCTACTACACACACCCCTCCAGCATTCCCCAGATACCCCCTCCTACTACACACATCCCCTCCAGCATTCCCCAGATACCCCCTCCTAGTACTCACACCCCTCCAGCATTCCCCAGATACCCCCTCCTAGTACACACACCCCTCCAGCACCCCCCAGATACCCCCTCCTAGTACACACACCCCTCCAGCATCCCCCAGATACCCCCTCCTAGTACACACACCCCTCCAGCATTCCCCAGATACCCCCTCCTACTACACACATCCCCTCCAGCATCCCCCAGATACCCCCTCCTAGTACACACACCCCTCCAGCATCCCCCAGATACCCCCTCCTACTACACACATCCCCTCCAGCATTCCCCAGATACCCCCTCCTAGTACACACACCCCTCCAGCATCCCCCAGATACCCCCTCCTACTACACACATCCCCTCCAGCATTCCCCACATACCCCCTCCTAGTACACACACCCCTCCAGCATTCCCCAGATACCCCCTCCTAGTACACACACCCCTCCAGCATCCCCCAGATACCCCCTCCTACTACACACATCCCCTCCAGCATCCCCCAGATACCCCCTCCTAGTACACACACCCCTCCAGCATCCCCCAGATACCCCCTCCTACTACACACACCCCTCCAGCATTCCCCAGATACCCCCTCCTAGTACACACACCCCTCTAGCATTCCCCAGATACCCCTTCCTAGTACTCACACCCCTCCAGCATTCCCCAGATACCCCCTCCTAGTACACACACCCCTCCAGCACCCAACAGATACCCCCTCCTAGTACACACACCCCTCCAGCATCCCCCAGATACCCCCTCCTAGTACACACACCCCTCCAGCATTCCCCAGATACCCCCTCCTACTACACACATCCCCTCCAGCATCCCCCAGATACCCCCTCCTAGTACACACACCCCTCCAGCATCCCCCAGATACCCCCTCCTACTACACACATCCCCTCCAGCATTCCCCAGATACCCCCTCCTAGTACACACACCCCTCCAGCATCCCCCAGATACCCCCTCCTACTACACACATCCCCTCCAGCATTCCCCAGATACCCCCTCCTAGTACACACACCCCTCCAGCATCCCCCAGATACCCCCTCCTACTACACACATCCCATGCAGCATCCCCCAGATACCCCCTCCTAGTACACACACCCCTCCAGCATCCCCCAGATACCCCCTCCTACTACACACACCCCTCCAGCATTCCCCAGATACCCCCTCCTAGTACACACACCCCTCCAGCATCCCCCAGATAACCCCTCCTACTACACACACCCCTCCAGCATTCCCCAGATACCCCCTCCTACTACACACATCCCCTCCAGCATCCCCCAGATACCCCTCCTAGTACACACACCCCTCCAGCATCCCCCAGATACCCCTCCTAGTACACACACCCCTCCAGCATCCCCCAGATACCCCCTCCTACTACACACACCCCTCCAGCACCCCCCAGATACCCCCTCCTACTACACACACCCCTCCAGCATCCCCCAGATACCCCCTCCTAGTACACACACCCCTCCAGCATTCCCCAGAAACCCCCTCCTACTACACACATCCCCTCCAGCATCCCCCAGATACCCCCACCTAGTACACACACCCCTCCAGCATCCCCCAGATACCCCCTCCTACTACACACATCCCCTCCAGCATTCCCCAGATACCCCCTCCTAGTACACACACCCCTCCAGCATCCCCCAGATACCCCCTCCTACTACACACATCCCCTCCAGCATTCCCCAGATACCCCCTCCTAGTACACACACCCCTCCAGCATCCCCCAGATACCCCCTCCTACTACACACATCCCATCCAGCATCCCCCAGATACCCCCTCCTAGTACACACACCCCTCCAGCATCCCCCAGATACCCCCTCCTACTACACACACCCCTCCAGCATTCCCCAGATACCCCCTCCTAGTACACACACCCCTCCAGCATCCCCCAGATAACCCCTCCTACTACACACACCCCTCCAGCATTCCCCAGATACCCCCTCCTACTACACACATCCCCTCCAGCATCCCCCAGATACCCCTCCTAGTACACACACCCCTCCAGCATCCCCCAGATACCCCTCCTAGTACACACACCCCTCCAGCATCCCCCAGATACCCCCTCCTACTACACACACCCCTCCAGCACCCCCCAGATACCCCCTCCTACTACACACACCCCTCCAGCATCCCCCAGATACCCCCTCCTAGTACACACACCCCTCCAGCATTCCCCAGATACCCCCTCTTAGTACACACACCCCTCCAGCATCCCCCAGATACCCCCTCCTACTACACACATCCCCTCCAGCATTCCCCAGATACCCCCTCTTAGTACACACACCCCTCCAGCATCCCCCAGATACCCCCTCCTACTACACACATCCCCTCCAGCATTCCCCAGATACCCCCTCCTAGTACACACACCCCTCCAGCATCCCCCAGATACCCCCTCCTACTGCACACATCCCCTCCAGCATTCCTCAGATACCCCCTCCTAGTACACACACCCCTCCAGCATCCCCAGATACCCCCTCCTAGGACACACCGCTCCAGCATCCCCCAGATACCCCCTCCTACTACACACCCCTCCAGCATCCCCCAGACACCCCCTCATACTACACACCCCTCCAGCATCCCCCAGATACCCCCTCCTACTACACACACCCCTCCAGCATCCCCCAGATACCCCTCCTAGTACACACACCCCTCCAGCATCCCCCAGATACCCCCTCCTACTACACACACCCCTCCAGCATCCCCCAGATACCCCCTCCTACTACACACACCCCTCCAGCATCCCCCAGATACCCCTCCTAGTACACACACCCCTCCAGCATCCCCCAGGTACCCCCTCCTACTACACACACCCCTCCAGCATCCCCCAGATACCTCCTCCTACTATACACATACCCTCTAGCTTTCCCCAGATACCCCCTCCTAGTACACACACCCCTCCAGTATCCCCATATACCCCCTCCTAGTACACACACCCCTCCAGCATCCCCCAGATACCCCCTCCTAGTACACACACCCCTCCAGCATCCCCCAGGTACCCCCTCCTACTACACACACCCCTCCAGCATCCCCCAGATACCCCCTCCTAGTACACACACCCCTCCAGTATCCCCATATACCCCCTCCTAGTACACACACCCCTCCAGCATCCCCCAGATACCCCCTCCTACTACACACACCCCTCCAGCACCCCCCAGATACCCCCTCCTAGTACACACACCCCTCCAGCATCCCCCAGATACCCCCTCCTAGTACACACACCCCTCCAGTATCCCCATATACCCCCTCCTACTACACACACCCCTCCAGCATCCCCCAGATACCCCCTCCTAGTACACACACCCCTTCAGCATCCCCCAGATACCCCCTCCTAGTACACACACCCATCCAGCACCCCCCATATACCCCCTCCTAGTACTCACACCCCTCCAGCATCCCCCAGATACCCCCTCCTAGGACACACACCCCTCCAGCATGCCCCAGATACCCCCTCCTAGGACACACACCCCTCCAGCATCCCCCAGATACCCCCTCCTAGTACACACACCCCTCCAGCATCCCCCAGATACCCCCTCCTAGTACACACACCCCTCCAGCATCCCCAGATACCCCCTCCTACTACACACACCCCTCCAGCATCCCCCAGATACCCCCTCCTACTACACACACCCCTCCAGCATCCCCCAGATACCCCCTCCTACTACACACATCCCCTCCAGCATCCCCCAGATACCCCTTCCTAGTACACACACCCCTCCAGCATCCCCAGATACCCCATCCTAGGACACACCCCTCCAGCATCCCCAGATACCCCCTCCTAGGACACACCGATCCAGCACCCCCCAGATACCCCTCCTAGTACACACACCCCCCCCAGCATCCCCCAGATACCCCCTCCTAGTACACACACCCCTCCAGCATCCCCCAGATAGCCCCTCCTAATACACACACCCCTCCAGCACCCCCCAGATACCCCTCCTAGTACACACATACCCCCATCATCCCCCAGATACCCCCTCCTAGTACACACACCCCTCCAGCATCCCCCAGATACCCCCTCCTAGTACAAACACCCCTCCAGCATCCCCCAGACACCCCCTCCTAGTACACACACCCCTCCAGCATCCCCCAGATACCCCCTCCTACTACACACATCCCCTCCAGCATTCCCCAGATACCCCCTCCTAGTACACACACCCCTCCAGCATCCCCCAGATACCCCCTCCTACTACACACACCCCTCCAGCATCCCCCAGATACCCCCTCCTACTACACACACCCCTCCAGCACCCCCAGATACCCCCTCCTAGTACACACACCCCTCCAGCATCCCCCAGATACCCCCTCCTAGTACACACACCCCTCCAGCATCCCCCAGATACCCCCTCCTAGTACACACACCGATCCAGCATCCCCCAGATACCCCCTCCTAGTACACACACCCCTCCAGCATCCCCCAGATACCCCCTCCTACTACACACACCCCTCCAGCATCCCCCAGATACCCCCTCCTAGTACACACACCCCTCCAGCACCCCCAGATACCCCCTCCTAGTACACACACCCCTCCAGCATCCCCCAGATACCCCCTCCTAGTACACACACCCCTCCAGCATCCCCCAGATACCCCCTCCTAGTACACACACCGATCCAGCATCCCCCAGATACCCCCTCCTAGTACACACACCCCTCCAGCATCCCCCAGATACCCCCTCCTAGTACACACACCCCTCCAGCATTCCCCAGATACCCCCTCCTAGTACACACACCCCTCCAGCATCCCCAGATACCCCCTCCTAGGACACACACCCTCCAGCATCCCCCAGATACCCCCTCCTAGGACACACACCCCTCCAGCATCCCCCAGACACCCCCTCCTACTACACACATCCCCTCCAGCATCCCCCAGATACCCCCTCCTACTACACACACCCCTCCAGCATCCCCCAGATACCCCTCCTAGTACACACACCCCTCCAGCATCCCCCAGGTACCCCCTCCTACTACACACACCCCTCCAGCATCCCCCAGATACCCCCTCCTACTACACACACCCCTCCAGCATCCCCCAGATACCCCCTCCTACTACACACACCCCTCCAGCATCCCCCAGATACCCCCTCCTAGTACACACACCCCTCCAGCATCCCCAGATACCCCCTCCTAGTACACACACCCCTCCAGCATCCCCCAGACACCCCCTCCTAGTACACACACCCCTCCAGCATTCCCCAGATACCCCCTCCTACTACACACACCCCTCCAGCATTCCCCAGATACCCCCTCCTACTACACACATCCCCTCCAGCATCCCCCAGATAACCCCTCCTAGTACACACACCCCTCCAGCACCCCCCAGATACCCCCTCCTACTCCACACACCCCTCCAGCATCCCCCAGATACCCCCTCCTAGTACACACACCCCTCCAGCATTCCCCAGATACCCCCTCCTAGTACTCACACCCCTCCAGCATTCCCCAGATACCCCCTCCTAGTACACACACCCCTCCAGCACCCCCCAGATACCTCCTCCTAGTACACACACCCCTCCAGCATCCCCCAGATACCCCCTCCTAGTACACACACCCCTCCAGCATTCCCCAGATACCCCCTCCTACTATACACATCCCCTCCAGCATCGCCCAGATACCCCCTCCTAGGACACACACCCCTCCAGCATCCCCCAGATACCCCCTCCTACTACACACATCCCCTCCAGCATTCCCCAGATACCCCCTCCTAGTACACACACCCCTCCAGCATCCCCCAGATAACCCCTCCTACTACACACACCCCTCCAGCATTTCCCAGATACCCCCTCCTACTACACACATCCCCTCCAGCATCCCCCAGATACCCCCTCCTACTACACACATCCCCTCCAGCATCCCCCAGATACCCCCTCCTAGTACACACACCCCTCCAGCATCCCCCAGATACCCCCTCCTAGTACACACACCCCTCCAGCATCCCCCAGATACCCCCTCCTACTACACACATCCCCTCCAGCATCCCCCAGTTACCCCCTCCTAGTACACACACCCCTCCAGCATCCCCCAGATACCCCCTCGTACTACACACACCCCTCCAGCATTCCCCAGATACCCCCTCCTACTACACACATCCCCTCCAGCATCCCCCAGTTACCCCCTCCTACTACACACACCCCTCCAGCATCCCCCAGATACCCCCTCCTAGTACACACAGCCCTCCAGCATCCCCCAGATACCCCCTCCTAGGACACACACCCCTCCAGCATTCCCCAGATACCTCCTCCTAGTACACACACCCCTCCAGCATCCCCCAGACACCCCCTCCTAGTACACACACCCCTCCAGCATCCCCCAGATACCCCCTCCTAGTACACACACCCCTCCAGCATCCCCCAGATACCCCCTCCTACTACACACACCCCTCCAGCATTCCCCAGATACCCCCTCCTACTACACACATCCCCTCCAGCATCCCCCAGATACCCCCTCCTAGTACACACACCCCTCCAGCATCCCCCAGATACCCCCTCCTACTACACACACCCCTCCAGCACCCCCCAGATACCCCCTCCTACTCCACACACCCCTCCAGCATCCCCCAGATACCCCCTCCTAGTACACACACCCCTCTAGCATTCCCCAGATACCCCCTCCTAGTACTCACACCCCTCCAGCATTCCCCAGATACCCCCTCCTAGTACACACACCCCTCCAGCACCCCCCAGATACCCCCTCCTAGTACACACACCCCTCCAGCATCCCCCAGATACCCCCTCCTACTACACACACCCCTCCAGCATTCCCCAGATACCCCCTCCTACTACACACATCCCCTCCAGCATCCCCCAGATACCCCCTCCTAGTACACACACCCCTCCAGCATCCCCCAGATACCCCCTCCTACTACACACATCCCCTCCAGCATTCCCCAGATACCCCCTCCTAGTACACACACCCCTCCAGCATCCCCCAGATACCCCCTCCTACTACACACATCCCCTCCAGCATTCCCCACATACCCCCTCCTAGTACACACACCCCTCCAGCATTCCCCAGATACCCCCTCCTAGTACACACACCCCTCCAGCATCCCCCAGATACCCCCTCCTACTACACACATCCCCTCCAGCATCCCCCAGATACCCCCTCCTAGTACACACACCCCTCCAGCATCCCCCAGATACCCCCTCCTACTACACACACCCCTCCAGCATTCCCCAGATACCCCCTCCTAGTACACACACCCCTCCAGCATCCCCCAGATAACCCCTCCTACTACACACACCCCTCCAGCATTCCCCAGATACCCCCTCCTAGTACACACACCCCTCCAGCATCCCCCAGATACCCCTCCTAGTACACACACCCCTCCAGCATCCCCCAGGTACCCCCTCCTACTACACACACCCCTCCAGCATCCCCCAGATAACCCCTCCTACTACACACACCCCTCCAGCATTCCCCAGATACCCCCTCCTACTACACACACCCCTCCAGCATCCCCCAGATACCCCTCCTAGTACACACACCCCTCCAGCATCCCCCAGGTACCCCCTCCTACTACACACACCCCTCCAGCATCCCCCAGATACCCCCTCCTACTATACACATACCCTCTAGCTTTCCCCAGATACCCCCTCCTAGTACACACACCCCTCCAGTATCCCCATATACCCCCTCCTAGTACACACACCCCTCCAGCATCCCCCAGATACCCCCTCCTAGTACACACACCCCTCCAGCATCCCCCAGGTACCCCCTCCTACTACACACACCCCTCCAGCATCCCCCAGATACCCCCTCCTACTACACACACCCCTCCAGCATTCCCCAGATACCCCCTCCTAGTACACACACCCCTCCAGCACCCAACAGATACCCCCTCCTAGTACACACACCCCTCCAGCATCCCCCAGATACCCCCTCCTAGTACACACACCCCTCCAGCATCCCCCAGATACCCCCTCCTACTACACACATCCCATCCAGCATCCCCCAGATACCCCCTCCTAGTACACACACCCCTCCAGCATCCCCCAGATACCCCCTCCTACTACACACACCCCTCCAGCATCCCCCAGATACCCCCTCCTACTACACACACCCCTCCAGCATCCCCCAGATACCCCCTCCTAGTACACACACCCCTCCAGCACCCCCAGATACCCCCTCCTAGTACACACACCCCTCCAGCATCCCCCAGATACCCCCTCCTAGTACACACACCCCTCCAGCATCCCCCAGATACCCCCTCCTAGTACACACACCGATCCAGCATCCCCCAGATACCCCCTCCTAGTACACACACCCCTCCAGCATCCCCCAGATACCCCCTCCTAGTACACACACCCCTCCAGCATTCCCCAGATACCCCCTCCTAGTACACACACCCCTCCAGCATCCCCAGATACCCCCTCCTAGGACACACACCCTCCAGCATCCCCCAGATACCCCCTCCTAGGACACACACCCCTCCAGCATCCCCCAGACACCCCCTCCTACTACACACATCCCCTCCAGCATCCCCCAGATACCCCCTCCTACTACACACACCCCTCCAGCATCCCCCAGATACCCCTCCTAGTACACACACCCCTCCAGCATCCCCCAGGTACCCCCTCCTACTACACACACCCCTCCAGCATCCCCCAGATACCCCCTCCTACTACACACACCCCTCCAGCATCCCCAGATACCCCCTCCTAGTACACACACCCCTCCAGCATCCCCCAGACACCCCCTCCTAGTACACACACCCCTCCAGCATTCCCCAGATACCCCCTCCTACTACACACATCCCCTCCAGCATCCCCCAGATAACCCCTCCTAGTACACACACCCCTCCAGCATCCCCCAAATACCCCCTCCTCCTACACACACCCCTCCAGCACCCCCCAGATACCCCCTCCTACTCCACACACCCCTCCAGCATCCCCCAGATACCCCCTCCTAGTACACACACCCCTCCAGCATTCCCCAGATACCCCCTCCTAGTACTCACACCCCTCCAGCATTCCCCAGATACCCCCTCCTAGTACACACACCCCTCCAGCACCCCCCAGATACCTCCTCCTAGTACACACACCCCTCCAGCATCCCCCAGATACCCCCTCCTAGTACACACACCCCTCCAGCATTCCCCAGATACCCCCTCCTACTATACACATCCCCTCCAGCATCCCCCAGATACCCCCTCCTAGGACACACACCCCTCCAGCATCCCCCAGATACCCCCTCCTACTACACACATCCCCTCCAGCATTCCCCAGATACCCCCTCCTAGTACACACACCCCTCCAGCATCCCCCAGATAACCCCTCCTACTACACACACCCCTCCAGCATTTCCCAGATACCCCCTCCTACTACACACATCCCCTCCAGCATCCCCAGATACCCCCTCCTACTACACACATCCCCTCCAGCATCCCCCAGATACCCCCTCCTAGTACACACACCCCTCCAGCATCCCCCAGATACCCCCTCCTAGTACACACACCCCTCCAGCATCCCCCAGATACCCCCTCCTACTACACACATCCCCTCCAGCATCCCCCAGTTACCCCCTCCTAGTACACACACCCCTCCAGCATCCCCCAGATACCCCCTCGTACTACACACACCCCTCCAGCATTCCCCAGATACCCCCTCCTACTACACACATCCCCTCCAGCATCCCCCAGTTACCCCCTCCTACTACACACACCCCTCCAGCATCCCCCAGATACCCCCTCCTAGTACACACAGCCCTCCAGCATCCCCCAGATACCCCCTCCTAGGACACACACCCCTCCAGCATTCCCCAGATACCTCCTCCTAGTACACACACCCCTCCAGCATCCCCCAGACACCCCCTCCTAGTACACACACCCCTCCAGCATCCCCCAGATACCCCCTCCTAGTACACACACCCCTCCAGCATCCCCCAGATACCCCCTCCTAGTACACACACCCCTCCAGCATTCCCCAGATACCCCCTCCTACTACACACATCCCCTCCAGCATCCCCCAGATACCCCCTCCTAGTACACACACCCCTCCAGCATCCCCCAGATACCCCCTCCTACTACACACACCCCTCCAGCACCCCCCAGATACCCCCTCCTACTCCACACACCCCTCCAGCATCCCCCAGATACCCCCTCCTAGTACACACACCCCTCTAGCATTCCCCAGATACCCCCTCCTAGTACTCACACCCCTCCAGCATTCCCCAGATACCCCCTCCTAGTACTCACACCCCTCCAGCACCCCCCAGATACCCCCTCCTAGTACACACACCCCTCCAGCATCCCCCAGATACCCCCTCCTACTACACACACCCCTCCAGCATTCCCCAGATACCCCCTCCTACTACACACATCCCCTCCAGCATCCCCCAGATACCCCCTCCTAGTACACACACCCCTCCAGCATCCCCCAGATACCCCCTCCTACTACACACATCCCCTCCAGCATTCCCCAGATACCCCCTCCTAGTACACACACCCCTCCAGCATCCCCCAGATACCCCCTCCTACTACACACATCCCCTCCAGCATTACCCACATACCCCCTCCTAGTACACACACCCCTCCAGCATTCCCCAGATACCCCCTCCTAGTACACACACCCCTCCAGCATCCCCCAGATACCCCCTCCTACTACACACATCCCCTCCAGCATCCCCCAGATACCCCCTCCTAGTACACACACCCCTCCAGCATCCCCCAGATACCCCCTCCTACTACACACACCCCTCCAGCATTCCCCAGATACCCCCTCCTAGTACACACACCCCTCTAGCATTCCCCAGATACCCCCTCCTAGTACTCACACCCCTCCAGCATTCCCCAGATACCCCCTCCTAGTACACACACCCCTCCAGCACCCAACAGATACCCCCTCCTAGTACACACACCCCTCCAGCATCCCCCAGATACCCCCTCCTAGTACACACACCCCTCCAGCATCCCCCAGATACCCCCTCCTACTACACACATCCCATCCAGCATCCCCCAGATACCCCCTCCTAGTACACACACCCCTCCAGCATCCCCCAGATACCCCCTCCTACTACACACACCCCTCCAGCATTCCCCAGATACCCCCTCCTAGTACACACACCCCTCCAGCATCCCCCAGATAACCCCTCCTACTACACACACCCCTCCAGCATTCCCCAGATACCCCCTCCTACTACACACACCCCTCCAGCATTCCCCAGATACCCCCTCCTAGTACACACACCCCTCCAGTATCCCCATATACCCCCTCCTAGTACACACACCCCTCCAGCATCCCCCAGATACCCCCTCCTAGTACACACACCCCTCCAGCATCCCCCAGGTACCCCCTCCTACTACACACACCCCTCCAGCATCCCCCAGATACCCCCTCCTACTACACACACCCCTCCAGCATTCCCCAGATACCCCCTCCTAGTACACACACCCCTCCAGTATCCCCATATACCCCCTCCTAGTACACACACCCCTCCAGCATCCCCCAGATACCCCCTCCTACTACACACACCCCTCCAGCATCCCCCAGATACCCCCTCCTAGTACACACACCCATCCAGCATCCCCCAGATACCCCCTCCTAGTACACACACCCCTCCAGCATCCCCCAGATACCCCCTCCTAGTACACACACCCCTCCAGCATCCCCCAGTTACCCCCTCCTAGTACACACACCCCTCCAGCATTCCCGAGATACCCCCTCCTACTACACACACCCCTCCAGCATCCCCCAGATACCCACTCCTAGTACACACACCCCTCCAGCATCCCCCAGACACCCACTCCTAGTACACACACCCCTCCAGCATCCCCCAGACACCCCCTCCTAGTACACACACCCCTCCAGCATCCCCCAGATACCCCCTCCTACTACACACACCCCTCCAGCATCCCCCAGATACCCCCTCCTAGTACACACACCCCTCCAGCATTCCCCAGATACCCCCTCCTAGTACACACACCCCTCCAGCATCCCCCAGATACCCCCTCCTAGTACACACACCCCTCCAGCATCCCCCAGATACCCCCTCCTAGTACACACACACCCCCATCATCCCCCAGATACCCCCTCCTAGTACACACACCCCTCCAGCATCCCCCAGATACCCCCTCCTAATACACAAACCCCTCCAGCACCCCCAGATACCCCCTCCTAGTACACAAACCCCTCCAGCATTCCCCAGATACCCCCTCCTAGTACACACACCCCTCCAGCATTCCCCAGATACCCCCTCCTACTACACACATCCCCTCCAGCATCCCCCAGATACCCCCTCCAAGTACACACACCCCTCCAGCATCCCCCAGATACCCCCTCCTAGTACACACACCCCTCCAGCATCCCCCAGATACCCCCTCCTAGTACACACACCCCTCCAGCATCCCCCAGATACCCCCTCGTACTACACACACCCCTCCAGCATCCCCCAGTTACCCCCTCCTAGTACACACACCCCTCCAGCATCCCCCAGATACCCCCTCCTACTACACACACCCCTCCAGCATTCCCCAGATACCCCCTCCTAGTACACACACCCCTCCAGCATCCCCCTGATACCCCCTCCTAGGACACACACCCCTCCAGCATCCCCCAGATAACCCCTCCTACTACACACACCCCTCCAGCATCCCCCTGATACCCCCTCCTAGGACACACACACCTCCAGCAGTCCCCAGATACCCCCTCCTAGTACACACACCCCTCCAGCATCCCCCAGATACCCCCTCCTAGGACACACACCCCTCCAGCATTCCCCAGATACCCCCTCCTAGTACACACACCCCTCCAGCATCCCCCAGATACCCCCTCCTACTACACACACCCCTCCAGCATCCCCCAGGTACCGCCTCCTAGTACACACACCCCTCCAGCATCCCCCAGATACCCCCTCCTAGTACACACACCCCTCCAGCATGCCCCAGATACCGCCTCCTAGGACACACACCCCTCCAGCATCCCCCAGATACCCCCTCCTAGTACACACACCCCTCCAGCATCCCCCAGATACCCCCTCCTACTACACACACCCCTCCAGCATCCCCCAGATACCCCCTCCTAGTACACACACCCCTCCAGCATCCCCCAGATACCCCCTCCTAGTACACACACCCATCCAGCACCCCCCATATACCCCCTCCTAGTACTCACACCCCTCCAGCATCCCCCAGATACCCCCTCCTAGTACACACACCCCTCCAGCACGCCCCAGATACCCCCTCCTAGGACACACACCCCTCCAGCATCCCCCAGATACCCCCTCCTAGTACACACACCCCTCCAGCATCCCCCAGATACCCCCTCCTAGTACACACACCCCTCCAGCATCCCCCAGATACCCCTTCCTAGTACACACACCCCTCCAGCATCCCCAGATACCCCATCCTAGGACACACCCCTCCAGCATCCCCAGATACCCTCTCCTAGGACACACCGATCCAGCACCCCCCAGATACCCCTCCTAGTACACACACCCCCCCCAGCATCCCCCAGATACCCCCTCCTAGTACACACACCCCTCCAGCATCCCCCAGATAGCCCCTCCTAATACACACACCCCTCCAGCACCCCCCAGATACCCCTCCTAGTACACACATACCCCCATCATCCCCCAGATACCCCCTCCTAGTACACACACCCCTCCAGCATCCCCCAGATACCCCCTCCTAATACACACACCGCTCCAGCATCCCCCAGATACCCCCTCCTAGTACACACACCCCTCCAGCATCCCCCAGACACCCCCTCCTACTACACACCCCTCCAGCATCCCCCAGATACCCCCTCCTAGTACAAACACCCCTCCAGCATCCCCCAGACACCCCCTCCTAGTACACACACCCCTCCAGCATCCCCCAGATACCCCCTCCTACTACACACATCCCCTCCAGCATTCCCCAGATACCCCCTCCTAGTACACACACCCCTCCAGCACCCCCAGATACCCCCTCCTAGTACACACACCCCTCCAGCATCCCCCAGATACCCCCTCCTAGTACACACACCGATCCAGCATCCCCCAGATACCCCCTCCTAGTACACACACCCCTCCAGCATCCCCCATATACCCCCTCCTAGTACACACACCCCTCCAGCATTCCCCAGATACCCCCTCCTAGTACACACACCCCTCCAGCATCCCCAGATACCCCCTCCTAGGACACACACCCTCCAGCATCCCCCAGATACCCACTCCTAGGACACACACCCCTCCAGCATCCCCCAGACACCCCCTCCTACTACACACCCCTCCAGCATCCCCCAGATACCCCCTCCTACTACACACACCCCTCCAGCATCCCCCAGATACCCCTCCTAGTACAAACACCCCTCCAGCATCCCCCAGATACCCCCTCCTACTACACACATCCCCTCCAGCATCCCCCAGATACCCCCTCCTACTACACACACCCCTCCAGCATCCCCCAGATACCCCTCCTAGTACACACACCCCTCCAGCATCCCCCAGGTACCCCCTCCTACTACACACACCCCTCCAGCATCCCCCAGATACCCCCTCCTACTACACACACCCCTCCAGCATCCCCAGATACCCCCTCCTAGTACACACACCCCTCCAGCATCCCCCAGACACCCCCTCCTAGTACACACACCCCTCCAGCATTCCCCAGATACCCCCTCCTACTACACACACCCCTCCAGCATTCCCCATATACCCCCTCCTACTACACACATCCCCTCCAGCATCCCCCAGATAACCCCTCCTAGTACACACACCCCTCCAGCATCCCCCAAATACCCCCTCCTACTACACACACCCCTCCAGCACCCCCCAGATACCCCCTCCTACTCCACACACCCCTCCAGCATCCCCCAGATACCCCCTCCTAGTACACACACCCCTCCAGCATTCCCCAGATACCCCCTCCTAGTACACACACCCCTCCAGCACCCCCCAGATACCTCCTCCTAGTACACACACCCCTCCAGCATCCCCCAGATACCCCCTCCTAGTACACACACCCCTCCAGCATTCCCCAGATACCCCCTCCTACTATACACATCCCCTCCAGCATCCCCCAGATACCCCCTCCTAGGACACACACCCCTCCAGCATCCCCCAGATACCCCCTCCTACTACACACATCCCCTCCAGCATTCCCCAGATACCCCCTCCTAGTACACACACCCCTCCAGCATCCCCCAGATAACCCCTCCTACTACACACACCCCTCCAGCATTTCCCAGATACCCCCTCCTACTACACACATCCCCTCCAGCATCCCCCAGATACCCCCTCCTACTACACACATCCCCTCCAGCATCCCCCAGATACCCCCTCCTAGTACACACACCCCTCCAGCATCCCCCAGATACCCCCTCCTAGTACACACACCCCTCCAGCATTCCCCAGATACCCCCTCCTACTACACACATCCCCTCCAGCATCCCCCAGATACCCCCTCTTAGTACACACACCCCTCCAGCATCCCCCAGAAACCCCCTCCTACTACACACATCCCCTCCAGCATTCCCCAGATACCCCCTCCTAGTACACACACCCCTCCAGCATTCCCCAGATACCCCCTCTTAGTACACACACCCCTCCAGCATCCCCCAGATACCCCCTCCTACTACACACATCCCCTCCAGCATTCCCCAGATACCCCCTCCTAGTACACACACCCCTCCAGCATCCCCCAGATACCCCCTCCTACTACACACATCCCCTCCAGCATTCCTCAGATACCCCCTCCTAGTACACACACCCCTCCAGCATCCCCAGATACCCCCTCCTAGGACACACCGCTCCAGCATCCCCCAGATACCCCCTCCTAGTACACACACCCCTCCAGCATCCCCCAGATACCCCCTCCTAGTACACACACCCCTCCAGCATCCCCCAGATACCCCCTCCTACTACACACATCCCCTCCAGCATTCCCCAGATACCCCCTCCTAGTACACACACCCCTCCAGCATTCCCCAGATACCCCCTCCTAGTACACACACCCCTCCAGCATCCCCCAGATACCCCCTCCTACTACACACATCCCCTCCAGCATCCCCCAGATACCCCCTCCTAGTACACACACCCCTCCAGCATCCCCCAGATACCCCCTCCTACTACACACACCCCTCCAGCATTCCCCAGATACCCCCTCCTAGTACACACACCCCTCTAGCATTCCCCAGATACCCCCTCCTAGTACTCACACCCCTCCAGCATTCCCCAGATACCCCCTCCTAGTACACACACCCCTCCAGCACCCAACAGATACCCCCTCCTAGTACACACACCCCTCCAGCATCCCCCAGATACCCCCTCCTAGTACACACACCCCTCCAGCATTCCCCAGATACCCCCTCCTACTACACACATCCCCTCCAGCATCCCCCAGATACCCCCTCCTAGTACACACACCCCTCCAGCATCCCCCAGATACCCCCTCCTACTACACACATCCCCTCCAGCATTCCCCAGATACCCCCTCCTAGTACACACACCCCTCCAGCATCCCCCAGATACCCCCTCCTACTACACACATCCCCTCCAGCATTCCCCAGATACCCCCTCCTAGTACACACACCCCTCCAGCATCCCCCAGATACCCCCTCCTACTACACACATCCCCTCCAGCATCCCCCAGATACCCCCTCCTAGTACACACACCCCTCCAGCATCCCCCAGATACCCCCTCCTACTACACACACCCCTCCAGCATTCCCCAGATACCCCCTCCTAGTACACACACCCCTCCAGCATCCCCCAGATAACCCCTCCTACTACACACACCCCTCCAGCATTCCCCAGATACCCCCTCCTACTACACACATCCCCTCCAGCATCCCCCAGATACCCCTCCTAGTACACACACCCCTCCAGCATCCCCCAGATACCCCTCCTAGTACACACACCCCTCCAGCATCCCCCAGATACCCCCTCCTACTACACACACCCCTCCAGCACCCCCCAGATACCCCCTCCTACTACACACACCCCTCCAGCATCCCCCAGATACCCCCTCCTAGTACACACACCCCTCCAGCATTCCCCAGATACCCCCTCTTAGTACACACACCCCTCCAGCATCCCCCAGAAACCCCCTCCTACTACACACACCCCTCCAGCATTCCCCAGATACCCCCTCTTAGTACACACACCCCTCCAGCATTCCCCAGATACCCCCTCCTAGTACACACACCCCTCCAGCATTCCCCAGATACCCCCTCTTAGTACACACACCCCTCCAGCATCCCCCAGATACCCCCTCCTACTACACACATCCCCTCCAGCATTCCCCAGATACCCCCTCCTAGTACACACACCCCTCCAGCATCCCCCAGATACCCCCTCCTACTACACACATCCCCTCCAGCATTCCTCAGATACCCCCTCCTAGTACACACACCCCTCCAGCATCCCCAGATACCCCCTCCTAGGACACACCGCTCCAGCATCCCCCAGATACCCCCTCCTAGTACACACACCCCTCCAGCATCCCCCAGACACCCCCTCCTACTACACACCCCTCCAGCATCCCCCAGATACCCCCTCCTACTACACACACCCCTCCAGCATCCCCCAGATACCCCCTCCTACTACACACACCCCTCCAGCATCCCCCAGATACCCCTCCTAGTACACACACCCCTCCAGCATCCCCCAGATACCCCCTCCTAGGACACACACCCCTCCAGCATCCCCCAGGTACCCCCTCCTACTACACACACCCCTCCAGCATCCCCCAGATACCCCCTCCTACTCTACACATACCCTCCAGCTTTCCCCAGATACCCCCTCCTAGTACACACACCCCTCCAGTATCCCCATATACCCCCTCCTAGTACACACACCCCTCCAGCATCCCCCAGATACCCCTCCTAGTACACACACCCCTCCAGCATCCCCCAGGTACCCCCTCCTACTACACACACCCCTCCAGCATCCCCCAGATACCCCCTCCTACTACACACACCCCTCCAGCATTCCCCAGATACCCCCTCCTAGTACACACACCCCTCCAGCATCCCCCAGATACCCCCTCCTAGTACACACACCCCTCCAGTATCCCCATATACCCCCTCCTAGTACACACACCCCTCCAGCATCCCCCAGATACCCCCTCCTACTACACACACCCCTCCAGCACCCCCCAGATACCCCCTCCTAGTACACACACCCCTCCAGCATCCCCCAGATACCCCCTCCTAGTACACACACCCCTCCAGCATCCCCCAGATACCCCCTCGTACTACACACACCCCTCCAGCATCCCCCAGTTACCCCCTCCTAGTACACACACCCCTCCAGCATTCCCGAGATACCCCCTCCTACTACACACACCCCTCCAGCATCCCCCAGATACCCACTCCTAGTACACACACCCCTCCAGCATCCCCCAGACACCCCCTCCTAGTACGCACACCCCTCCAGCATCTCCCAGATACCCCCTCCTAGTACACACACCCCTCCAGCATCCCCCAGACACCCCCTGCTAGTACACACACCCCTCCAGCATCCCCCAGATACCCCCTCCTACTACACACACCCCTCCAGCATCCCCCAGATACCCCCTCCTAGTACACACACCCCTCCAGCATTCCCCAGATACCCCCTCCTAGTACACACACCCCTCCAGCATCCCCCAGATACCCCCTCCTAGTACACACACCCCTCCAGCATCCCCCAGATACCCCTCCTAGTACACACACCCCTCCAGCATCCCCCAGGTACCGCCTCCTAGTAAACACACCCCTCCAGCATCCCCCAGATACCCCCTCCTAGTACACACACCCCTCCAGGATTCCCCAGATACCCCCTCCTAGGACACACACCCCTCCAGCATTCCCCAGATACCCCCTCCTAGTACACAGACCCCTCCAGCATCCCCCAGATACCCCCTCCTAGTACACACACCCCTCCAGCATCCCCAGATACCCCCTCCTACTACACACACCCCTCCAGCATCCCCCAGATACCCCCTCCTAGGACACACACCCCTCCAGCATCCCCCAAATACCCCCTCCTACTACACACACCCCTCCAGCATCCCCCAGATACCCCCTCCTAGTACACACACCCCTCCAGCATCCCCCAGATACCCCCTCCTAGTACACACACCCCTCCAGCACCCCCCAGATACCCCCTCCTAGTACACACACCCCTCCAGCATCCCCCAGATACCCCCTCCTAGTACACACACCTCTCCAGCATCCCCCAGATACCCCCTCCTACTACACACCCCTCCAGCATCCCCCAGATACCCCCTCCTACTCCACACACCCCTCCAGCATCCCCCAGATACCCCCTCCTAGTACACACACCCCTCCAGCAATGCCCCAGATACCCCCTCCTAGGACACACACCCCTCCAGCATCCCCCAGATAGCCCCTCCTAATACACACACCCCTCCAGCACCCCCCAGATACCTCCTCCTAGTACACACACCCCCATCATCCCCCAGATACCCCCTCCTAGTACACACACCCCTCCAGCATCCCCCAGATACCCCCTCCTAATACACAAACCCCTCCAGCATCCCCCAGATACCCCCTCCTAGGACACACACCCCTCCAGCATCCCCCAGATACCCCCTCCTACTACACACATCCCCTCCAGCATTCCCCAGATACCCCCTCCTAGTACACACACCCCTCCAGCATCCCCCAGATAACCCCTCCTACTACACACACCCCTCCAGCATTTCCCAGATACCCCCTCCTACTACACACATCCCCTCCAGCATCCCCCAGATACCCCCTCCTACTACACACATCCCCTCCAGCATCCCCCAGATACCCCCTCCTAGTACACACACCCCTCCAGCATCCCCCAGATACCCCCTCCTAGTACACACACCCCTCCAGCATCCCCCAGATACCCCCTCCTACTACACACATCCCCTCCAGCATCCCCCAGATACCCCCTCCTACTACACACACCCCTCCAGCATCCCCCAGATACCCCCTCGTACTACACACACCCCTCCAGCATCCCCCAGATACCCCCTCCTACTACACACATCCCCTCCAGCATCCCCCAGTTACCCCCTCCTACTACACACACCCCTCCAGCATCCCCCAGATACCCCCTCCTAGTACACACAGCCCTCCAGCATCCCCCAGATACCCCCTCCTAGGACACACACCCCTCCAGCATTCCCCAGATACCTCCTCCTAGTACACACACCCCTCCAGCATCCCCCAGACACCCCCTCCTAGTACACACACCCCTCCAGCATCCCCCAGATACCCCCTCCTAGTACACACACCCCTCCAGCATCCCCCAGATACCCCCTCCTACTACACACACCCCTCCAGCATTCCCCAGATACCCCCTCCTACTACACACATCCCCTCCAGCATCCCCCAGATACCCCCTCCTAGTACACACACCCCTCCAGCATCCCCCAGATACCCCTTCCTAGTACACACACCCCTCCAGCACCCCCCAGATACCCCCTCCTACTCCACACACCCCTCCAGCATCCCCCAGATACCCCCTCCTAGTACACACACCCCTCTAGCATTCCCCAGATACCCCCTCCTAGTACTCACACCCCTCCAGCATTCCCCAGATACCCCCTCCTAGTACACACACCCCTCCAGCACCCCCCAGATACCCCCTCCTAGTACACACACCCCTCCAGCATCCCCCAGATACCCCCTCCTACTACACACACCCCTCCAGCATTCCCCAGATACCCCCTCCTACTACACACATCCCCTCCAGCATCCCCCAGATACCCCCTCCTAGTACACACACCCCTCCAGCATCCCCCAGATACCCCCTCCTACTACACACATCCCCTCCAGCATTCCCCAGATACCCCCTCCTAGTACACACACCCCTCCAGCATCCCCCAGATACCCCCTCCTACTACACACATCCCCTCCAGCATTCCCCACATACCCCCTCCTAGTACACACACCCCTCCAGCATTCCCCAGATACCCCCTCCTAGTACACACACCCCTCCAGCATCCCCCAGATACCCCCTCCTACTACACACATCCCCTCCAGCATCCCCCAGATACCCCCTCCTAGTACACACACCCCTCCAGCATCCCCCAGATACCCCCTCCTACTACACACACCCCTCCAGCATTCCCCAGATACCCCCTCCTAGTACACACACCCCTCTAGCATTCCCCAGATACCCCCTCCTAGTACTCACACCCCTCCAGCATTCCCCAGATACCCCCTCCTAGTACACACACCCCTCCAGCACCCAACAGATACCCCCTCCTAGTACACACACCCCTCCAGCATCCCCCAGATACCCACTCCTAGTACACACACCCCTCCAGCATCCCCCAGATACCCCCTCCTACTACACACATCCCATCCAGCATCCCCCAGATACCCCCTCCTAGTACACACACCCCTCCAGCATCCCCCAGATACCCCCTCCTAGTACACACACCCCTCCAGCATCCCCCAGATACCCCCTCCTACTACACACACCCCTCCAGCATTCCCCAGATACCCCCTCCTAGTACACACACCCCTCCAGCATCCCCCAGATAACCCCTCCTACTACACACACCCCTCCAGCATTCCCCAGATACCCCCTCCTACTACACACACCCCTCCAGCATTCCCCAGATACCCCCTCCTAGTACACACACCCCTCCAGTATCCCCATATACCCCCTCCTAGTACACACACCCCTCCAGCATCCCCCAGATACCCCCTCCTAGTACACACACCCCTCCAGCATCCCCCAGGTACCCCCTCCTACTACACACACCCCTCCAGCATCCCCCAGATACCCCCTCCTACTACACACACCCCTCCAGCATTCCCCAGATACCCCCTCCTAGTACACACACCCCTCCAGTATCCCCATATACCCCCTCCTAGTACACACACCCCTCCAGCATCCCCCAGATACCCCCTCCTACTACACACACCCCTCCAGCACCCCCCAGATACCCCCTCCTAGTACACACACCCCTCCAGCATCCCCCAGATACCCCCTCCTAGTACACACACCCATCCAGCATCCCCCAGATACCCCCTCCTAGTACACACACCCCTCCAGCATCCCCCAGATACCCCCTCCTAGTACACACACCCCTCCAGCATCCCCCAGATACCCCCTCGTACTACACACACCCCTCCAGCATCCCCCAGTTACCCCCTCCTAGTACACACACCCCTCCAGCATTCCCGAGATACCCCCTCCTACTACACACACCCCTCCAGCATCCCCCAGATACCCACTCCTAGTACACACACCCCTCCAGCATCCCCCAGACACCCCCTCCTAGTACACACACCCCTCCAGCATCCCCCAGACACCCCCTCCTAGTACACACACCCCTCCAGCATCCCCCAGATACCCCCTCCTACTACACACACCCCTCCAGCATCCCCCAGATACCCCCTCCTAGTACACACACCCCTCCAGCATTCCCCAGATACCCCCTCCTAGTACACACACCCCTCCAGCATCCCCCAGATACCCCCTCCTAGTACACACACCCCTCCAGCATCCCCCAGATACCCCTCCTAGTACACACACACCCCCATCATCCCCCAGATACCCCCTCCTAGTACACACACCCCTCCAGCATCCCCCAGATACCCCCTCCTAATACACAAACCCCTCCAGCACCCCCAGATACCCCCTCCTAGTACACAAACCCCTCCAGCATTCCCCAGATACCCCCTCCTAGTACACACACCCCTCCAGCATTCCCCAGATACCCCCTCCTACTACACACATCCCCTCCAGCATCCCCCAGATACCCCCTCCAAGTACACACACCCCTCCAGCATCCCCCAGATACCCCCTCCTAGTACACACACCCCTCCAGCATCCCCCAGTTACCCCCTCCTAGTACACACACCCCTCCAGCATCCCCCAGTTACCCCCTCCTACTACACACACCCCTCCAGCATTCCCCAGATACCCCCTCCTAGTACACACACCCCTCCAGCATCCCCCAGATAACCCCTCCTACTACACACACCCCTCCAGCATCCCCCTGATACCCCCTCCTAGGACACACACACCTCCAGCAGTCCCCAGATACCCCCTCCTAGTACACACACCCCTCCAGCATCCCCCAGATACCCCCTCCTAGTACACACACCCCTCCAGCATCCCCCAGATACCCCCTCCTACTACACACACCCCTCCAGCATCCCCCAGGTACCGCCTCCTAGTACACACACCCCTCCAGCATCCCCCAGATACCCCCTCCTAGTACACACACCCCTCCAGCATGCCCCAGATACCCCCTCCTAGTACACACACCCCTCCAGCATCCCCCAGATACCCCCTCCTACTACACACACCCCTCCAGCATCCCCCAGATACCCCCTCCTAGTACACACACCCCTCCAGCATCCCCCAGATACCCCCTCCTAGTACACACACCCATCCAGCACCCCCCATATACCCCCTCCTAGTACTCACACCCCTCCAGCATCCCCCAGATACCCCCTCCTAGTACACACACCCCTCCAGCACGCCCCAGATACCCCCTCCTAGGACACACACCCCTCCAGCATCCCCCAGATACCCCCTCCTAGTACACACACCCCTCCAGCATCCCCCAGATACCCCCTCCTAGTACACACACCCCTCCAGCATCCCCCAGATACCCCTTCCTAGTACACACACCCCTCCAGCATCCCCAGATACCCCATCCTAGGACACACCCCTCCAGCATCCCCAGATACCCTCTCCTAGGACACACCGATCCAGCACCCCCCAGATACCCCTCCTAGTACACACACCCCTCCAGCATCCCCCAGACACCCCCTCCTACTACACACCCCTCCAGCATCCCCCAGATACCCCCTCCTAGTACAAACACCCCTCCAGCATCCCCCAGACACCCCCTCCTAGTACACACACCCCTCCAGCATCCCCCAGATACCCCCTCCTACTACACACATCCCCTCCAGCATTCCCCAGATACCCCCTCCTAGTACACACACCCCTCCAGCACCCCCAGATACCCCCTCCTAGTACACACACCCCTCCAGCATCCCCCAGATACCCCCTCCTAGTACACACACCGATCCAGCATCCCCCAGATACCCCCTCCTAGTACACACACCCCTCCAGCATCCCCCATATACCCCCTCCTAGTACACACACCCCTCCAGCATTCCCCAGATACCCCCTCCTAGTACACACACCCCTCCAGCATCCCCAGATACCCCCTCCTAGGACACACACCCTCCAGCATCCCCCAGATACCCACTCCTAGGACACACACCCCTCCAGCATCCCCCAGACACCCCCTCCTACTACACACCCCTCCAGCATCCCCCAGATACCCCCTCCTACTACACACACCCCTCCAGCATCCCCCAGATACCCCTCCTAGTACAAACACCCCTCCAGCATCCCCCAGATACCCCCTCCTACTACACACATCCCCTCCAGCATCCCCCAGATACCCCCTCCTACTACACACACCCCTCCAGCATCCCCCAGATACCCCTCCTAGTACACACAGCCCTCCAGCATCCCCCAGGTACCCCCTCCTACTACACACACCCCTCCAGCATCCCCCAGATACCCCCTCCTACTACACACACCCCTCCAGCATCCCCAGATACCCCCTCCTAGTACACACACCCCTCCAGCATCCCCCAGACACCCCCTCCTAGTACACACACCCCTCCAGCATTCCCCAGATACCCCCTCCTACTACACACACCCCTCCAGCATTCCCCATATACCCCCTCCTACTACACACATCCCCTCCAGCATCCCCCAGATAACCCCTCCTAGTACACACACCCCTCCAGCATCCCCCAAATACCCCCTCCTACTACACACACCCCTCCAGCACCCCCCAGATACCCCCTCCTACTCCACACACCCCTCCAGCATCCCCCAGATACCCCCTCCTAGTACACACACCCCTCCAGCATTCCCCAGATACCCCCTCCTAGTACACACACCCCTCCAGCACCCCCCAGATACCTCCTCCTAGTACACACACCCCTCCAGCATCCCCCAGATACCCCCTCCTAGTACACACACCCCTCCAGCATTCCCCAGATACCCCCTCCTACTATACACATCCCCTCCAGCATCCCCCAGATACCCCCTCCTAGGACACACACCCCTCCAGCATCCCCCAGATACCCCCTCCTACTACACACATCCCCTCCAGCATTCCCCAGATACCCCCTCCTAGTACACACACCCCTCCAGCATCCCCCAGATAACCCCTCCTACTACACACACCCCTCCAGCATTTCCCAGATACCCCCTCCTACTACACACATCCCCTCCAGCATCCCCCAGATACCCCCTCCTAGTACACACACCCCTCCAGCATCCCCCAGATACCCCCTCCTAGTACACACACCCCTCCAGCATCCCCCAGATACCCCCTCGTACTACACACACCCCTCCAGCATCCCCCAGATACCCCCTCCTAGTACACACACCCCTCCAGCATCCCCCAGATAACCTCTTCGTACACACACCCCTCCAGCATCCCCCAGACACCCCCTCCTAGTACACACACCCCTCCAGCATCCCCCAGATACCCCCTCCTAGTACACACACCCCTCCAGCATCCCCCAGATACCCCCTCCTACTACACACACCCCTCCAGCATTCCCCAGATACCCCCTCCTACTACACACATCCCCTCCAGCATCCCCCAGATACCCCCTCCTAGTACACACACCCCTCCAGCATCCCCCAGATACCCCCTCCTACTACACACACCCCTCCAGCACCCCCCAGATACCCCCTCCTACTCCACACACCCCTACAGCATCCCCCAGATACCCCCTCCTAGTACACACACCCCTCTAGCATTCCCCAGATACCCCCTCCTAGTACTCACACCCCTCCAGCACCCCCCAGATACCCCCTCCTAGTACACACACCCCTCCAGCATCCCCCAGATACCCCCTCCTAGTACACACACCCCTCCAGCATTCCCCAGATACCCCCTCCTACTACACACATCCCCTCCAGCATCCCCCAGATACCCCCTCCTAGTACACACACCCCTCCAGCATCCCCCAGATACCCCTCCTACTACACACATCCCCTCCAGCATTCCCCAGATACCCCCTCCTACTACACACATCCCCTCCAGCATTCCCCAGATACCCCCTCCTAGTACACACACCCCTCCAGCATCCCCCAGATACCCCTCCTACTACACACATCCCCTCCAGCATCCCCCAGATACCCCCTCCTACTACACACATCCCCTCCAGCATTCCCCAGATACCCCCTCCTACTACACACATCCCCTCCAGCATTCCCCAGATACCCCCTCCTACTACACACATCCCCTCCAGCATCCCCCAGATACCCCCTCCTACTACACACATCCCCTCCAGCATCCCCCAGATACCCCCTCCTAGTACACACACCCCTCCAGCATTCCCCAGATACCCCCTCCTAGTACACACACCCCTCCAGCATCCCCCAGATAACCCCTCCTACTACACACACCCCTCCAGCATTCCCCAGATACCCCCTCCTACTACACACATCCCCTCCAGCATCCCCCAGATACCCCTCCTAGTACACACACCCCTCCAGCATCCCCCAGATACCCCTCCTAGTACACACACCCCTCCAGCATCCCCCAGATACCCCCTCCTACTACACACACCCCTCCAGCACCCCCCAGATACCCCCTCCTACTACACACACCCCTCCAGCATCCCCCAGATACCCCCTCCTACTACACACACCCCTCCAGCATCCCCCAGAAACCCCCTCCTACTACACACATCCCCTCCAGCATTCCCCAGATACCCCCTCCTAGTACACACACCCCTCCAGCATTCCCCAGATACCCCCTCTTAGTACACACACCCCTCCAGCATCCCCCAGATACCCCCTCCTACTACACACATCCCCTCCAGCATTCCCCAGATACCCCCTCCTAGTACACACACCCCTCCAGCATCCCCCAGATACCCCCTCCTACTACACACATCCCCTCCAGCATTCCTCAGATACCCCCTCCTAGTACACACACCCCTCCAGCATCCCCAGATACCCCCTCCTAGGACACACCGCTCCAGCATCCCCCAGATACCCCCTCCTAGTACACACACCCCTCCAGCATCCCCCAGATACCCCCTCCTAGTACACACACCCCTCCAGCATCCCCCAGATACCCCCTCCTACTACACACATCCCCTCCAGCATTCCCCAGATACCCCCTCCTAGTACACACACCCCTCCAGCATTCCCCAGATACCCCCTCCTAGTACACACACCCCTCCAGCATCCCCCAGATACCCCCTCCTACTACACACATCCCCTCCAGCATCCCCCAGATACCCCCTCCTAGTACACACACCCCTCCAGCATCCCCCAGATACCCCCTCCTACTACACACACCCCTCCAGCATTCCCCAGATACCCCCTCCTAGTACACACACCCCTCTAGCATTCCCCAGATACCCCCTCCTAGTACTCACACCCCTCCAGCATTCCCCAGATACCCCCTCCTAGTACACACACCCCTCCAGCATCCCCCAGATACCCCCTCCTACTACACACATCCCCTCCAGCATCCCCCAGATACCCCCTCCTAGTACACACACCCCTCCAGCATTCCCCAGATACCCCCTCCTACTACACACATCCCCTCCAGCATCCCCCAGATACCCCCTCCTAGTACACACACCCCTCCAGCATCCCCCAGATACCCCCTCCTACTACACACACCCCTCCAGCATTCCCCAGATACCCCCTCCTAGTACACACACCCCTCCAGCATCCCCCAGATAACCCCTCCTACTACACACACCCCTCCAGCATTCCCCAGATACCCCCTCCTACTACACACATCCCCTCCAGCATCCCCCAGATACCCCTCCTAGTACACACACCCCTCCAGCATCCCCCAGATACCCCTCCTAGTACACACACCCCTCCAGCATCCCCCAGATACCCCCTCCTACTACACACACCCCTCCAGCACCCCCCAGATACCCCCTCCTACTACACACACCCCTCCAGCATCCCCCAGATACCCCCTCCTAGTACACACACCCCTCCAGCATTCCCCAGATACCCCCTCTTAGTACACACACCCCTCCAGCATCCCCCAGAAACCCCCTCCTACTACACACACCCCTCCAGCATTCCCCAGATACCCCCTCTTAGTACACACACCCCTCCAGCATTCCCCAGATACCCCCTCCTAGTACACACACCCCTCCAGCATTCCCCAGATACCCCCTCTTAGTACACACACCCCTCCAGCATCCCCCAGATACCCCCTCCTACTACACACATCCCCTCCAGCATTCCCCAGATACCCCCTCCTAGTACACACACCCCTCCAGCATCCCCCAGATACCCCCTCCTACTACACACATCCCCTCCAGCATTCCTCAGATACCCCCTCCTAGTACACACACCCCTCCAGCATCCCCAGATACCCCCTCCTAGGACACACCGCTCCAGCATCCCCCAGATACCCCCTCCTAGTACACACACCCCTCCAGCATCCCCCAGACACCCCCTCCTACTACACACCCCTCCAGCATCCCCCAGATACCCCCTCCTACTACACACACCCCTCCAGCATCCCCCAGATACCCCCTCCTACTACACACACCCCTCCAGCATCCCCCAGATACCCCTCCTAGTACACACACCCCTCCAGCATCCCCCAGATACCCCCTCCTAGGACACACACCCCTCCAGCATCCCCCAGGTACCCCCTCCTACTACACACACCCCTCCAGCATCCCCCAGATACCCCCTCCTACTCTACACATACCCTCCAGCTTTCCCCAGATACCCCCTCCTAGTACACACACCCCTCCAGTATCCCCATATACCCCCTCCTAGTACACACACCCCTCCAGCATCCCCCAGATACCCCTCCTAGTACACACACCCCTCCAGCATCCCCCAGGTACCCCCTCCTACTACACACACCCCTCCAGCATCCCCCAGATACCCCCTCCTACTACACACACCCCTCCAGCATTCCCCAGATACCCCCTCCTAGTACACACACCCCTCCAGCATCCCCCAGATACCCCCTCCTAGTACACACACCCCTCCAGTATCCCCATATACCCCCTCCTACTACACACACCCCTCCAGCACCCCCCAGATACCCCCTCCTAGTACACACACCCCTCCAGCATCCCCCAGATACCCCCTCCTAGTACACACACCCCTCCAGCATCCCCCAGATACCCCCTCGTACTACACACACCCCTCCAGCATCCCCCAGTTACCCCCTCCTAGTACACACACCCCTCCAGCATTCCCGAGATACCCCCTCCTACTACACACACCCCTCCAGCATCCCCCAGATACCCACTCCTAGTACACACACCCCTCCAGCATCCCCCAGACACCCCCTCCTAGTACGCACACCCCTCCAGCATCTCCCAGATACCCCCTCCTAGTACACACACCCCTCCAGCATCCCCCAGACACCCCCTGCTAGTACACACACCCCTCCAGCATCCCCCAGATACCCCCTCCTACTACACACACCCCTCCAGCATCCCCCAGATACCCCCTCCTAGTACACACACCCCTCCAGCATTCCCCAGATACCCCCTCCTAGTACACACACCCCTCCAGCATCCCCCAGATACCCCCTCCTAGTACACACACCCCTCCAGCATCCCCCAGATACCCCTCCTAGTACACACACCCCTCCAGCATCCCCCAGGTACCGCCTCCTAGTAAACACACCCCTCCAGCATCCCCCAGATACCCCCTCCTAGTACACACACCCCTCCAGGATTCCCCAGATACCCCCTCCTAGGACACACACCCCTCCAGCATTCCCCAGATACCCCCTCCTAGTACACAGACCCCTCCAGCATCCCCCAGATACCCCCTCCTAGTACACACACCCCTCCAGCATCCCCAGATACCCCCTCCTACTACACACACCCCTCCAGCATCCCCCAGATACCCCCTCCTAGGACACACACCCCTCCAGCATCCCCCAAATACCCCCTCCTACTACACACACCCCTCCAGCATCCCCCAGATACCCCCTCCTAGTACACACACCCCTCCAGCATCCCCCAGATACCCCCTCCTAGTACACACACCCCTCCAGCACCCCCCAGATACCCCCTCCTAGTACACACACCCCTCCAGCATCCCCCAGATACCCCCTCCTAGTACACACACCTCTCCAGCATCCCCCAGATACCCCCTCCTACTACACACCCCTCCAGCATCCCCCAGATACCCCCTCCTAGTACACACATCCCCTCCAGCATCCCCCAGATACCCCCTCCTAGTACACACACCCCTCCAGCAATGCCCCAGATACCCCCTCCTAGGACACACACCCCTCCAGCATCCCCCAGATAGCCCCTCCTAATACACACACCCCTCCAGCACCCCCCAGATACCCCTCCTAGTACAAACACACCCCCATCATCCCCCAGATACCCCCTCCTAGTACACACACCCCTCCAGCATCCCCCAGATACCCCCTCCTAATACACAAACCCCTCCAGCACCCCCAGATACCCCCTCCTAGTACACAAACCCCTCCAGCATTCCCCAGATACCCCCTCCTAGTACACACACCCCTCCAGCATTCCCCAGATACCCCTTCCTACTACACACATCCCCTCCAGCATTCCCCAGATACCCCCTCCTAGTACACACACCCCTCCAGCATCCCCCAGATACCCCCTCCTAGGACACACACCCCTCCAGCATCCCCCAGATACCCCCTCCTAGTACACACACCCCTCCAGCATCCCCCAGATACCCCCTCCTAGTACACACACCCCTCCAGCATCCCCAGATACCCCCTCCTACTACACACACCCCTCCAGCATCCCCCAGATACCCCCTCCTAGGACACACACCCCTCCAGCATCCCCCAGATACCCCCTCCTACTACACACACCCCTCCAGCATCCCCCAGATACCCCCTCCTAGTACACACACCCCTCCAGCATCCCCCAGATACCCCCTCCTAGTACACACACCCCTCCAGCATCCCCCAGATACCCCCTCCTACTACACACACCCATCCAGCACCCCCCATATACCCCCTCCTAGTACTCACACCCCTCCAGCATCCCCCAGATACCCCCTCCTAGTACACACACCCCTCCAGCATGCCCCAGATACCCCCTCCTAGGACACACACCCCTCCAGCATCCCCCAGATACCCCCTCCTAGGACACACACCCCTCCAGCATCCCCCAGATACCCCCTCCTAGTACACACACCCCTCCAGCATCCCCAGATACCCCCTCCTACTACACACACCCCTCCAGCATCCCCCAGATACCCCCTCCTACTACACACACCCCTCCAGCATCCCCCAGATACCCCCTCCTACTACACACATCCCCTCCAGCATCCCCCAGATACCCCTTCCTAGTACACACACCCCTCCAGCATCCCCAGATACCCCATCCTAGGACACACCCCTCCAGCATCCCCAGATACCCCCTCCTAGGACACACCGATCCAGCACCCCCCAGATACCCCTCCTAGTACACACACCCCCCCCAGCATCCCCCAGATACCCCCTCCTAGTACACACACCCCTCCAGCATCCCCCAGATACCCCCTCCTAGTACACACACCCCTCCAGCATCCCCCAGATACCCCCTCCTACTACACACACCCCTCCAGCATCCCCCAGGTACCGCCTCCTAGTACACACACCCCTCCAGCATCCCCCAGATACCCCCTCCTAGTACACACACCCCTCCAGCATGCCCCAGATACCGCCTCCTAGGACACACACCCCTCCAGCATGCCCCAGATACCCCCTCCTAGTACACACACCCCTCCAGCATCCCCCAGATACCCCCTCCTACTACACACACCCCTCCAGCATCCCCCAGATACCCCCTCCTAGTACACACACCCCTCCAGCATCCCCCAGATACCCCCTCCTAGTACACACACCCATCCAGCACCCCCCATATACCCCCTCCTAGTACTCACACCCCTCCAGCATCCCCCAGATACCCCCTCCTAGTACACACACCCCTCCAGCACGCCCCAGATACCCCCTCCTAGGACACACACCCCTCCAGCATCCCCCAGATACCCCCTCCTAGTACACACACCCCTCCAGCATCCCCCAGATACCCCCTCCTAGTACACACACCCCTCCAGCATCCCCCAGATACCCCTTCCTAGTACACACACCCCTCCAGCATCCCCAGATACCCCATCCTAGGACACACCCCTCCAGCATCCCCAGATACCCTCTCCTAGGACACACCGATCCAGCACCCCCCAGATACCCCTCCTAGTACACACACCCCTCCAGCATCCCCCAGACACCCCCTCCTACTACACACCCCTCCAGCATCCCCCAGATACCCCCTCCTAGTACAAACACCCCTCCAGCATCCCCCAGACACCCCCTCCTAGTACACACACCCCTCCAGCATCCCCCAGATACCCCCTCCTACTACACACATCCCCTCCAGCATTCCCCAGATACCCCCTCCTAGTACACACACCCCTCCAGCACCCCCAGATACCCCCTCCTAGTACACACACCCCTCCAGCATCCCCCAGATACCCCCTCCTAGTACACACACCGATCCAGCATCCCCCAGATACCCCCTCCTAGTACACACACCCCTCCAGCATCCCCCATATACCCCCTCCTAGTACACACACCCCTCCAGCATTCCCCAGATACCCCCTCCTAGTACACACACCCCTCCAGCATCCCCAGATACCCCCTCCTAGGACACACACCCTCCAGCATCCCCCAGATACCCACTCCTAGGACACACACCCCTCCAGCATCCCCCAGACACCCCCTCCTACTACACACCCCTCCAGCATCCCCCAGATACCCCCTCCTACTACACACACCCCTCCAGCATCCCCCAGATACCCCTCCTAGTACAAACACCCCTCCAGCATCCCCCAGATACCCCCTCCTACTACACACATCCCCTCCAGCATCCCCCAGATACCCCCTCCTACTACACACACCCCTCCAGCATCCCCCAGATACCCCTCCTAGTACACACAGCCCTCCAGCATCCCCCAGGTACCCCCTCCTACTACACACACCCCTCCAGCATCCCCCAGATACCCCCTCCTACTACACACACCCCTCCAGCATCCCCAGATACCCCCTCCTAGTACACACACCCCTCCAGCATCCCCCAGACACCCCCTCCTAGTACACACACCCCTCCAGCATTCCCCAGATACCCCCTCCTACTACACACACCCCTCCAGCATTCCCCATATACCCCCTCCTACTACACACATCCCCTCCAGCATCCCCCAGATAACCCCTCCTAGTACACACACCCCTCCAGCATCCCCCAAATACCCCCTCCTACTACACACACCCCTCCAGCACCCCCCAGATACCCCCTCCTACTCCACACACCCCTCCAGCATCCCCCAGATACCCCCTCCTAGTACACACACCCCTCCAGCATTCCCCAGATACCCCCTCCTAGTACACACACCCCTCCAGCACCCCCCAGATACCTCCTCCTAGTACACACACCCCTCCAGCATCCCCCAGATACCCCCTCCTAGTACACACACCCCTCCAGCATTCCCCAGATACCCCCTCCTACTATACACATCCCCTCCAGCATCCCCCAGATACCCCCTCCTAGGACACACACCCCTCCAGCATCCCCCAGATACCCCCTCCTACTACACACATCCCCTCCAGCATTCCCCAGATACCCCCTCCTAGTACACACACCCCTCCAGCATCCCCCAGATAACCCCTCCTACTACACACACCCCTCCAGCATTTCCCAGATACCCCCTCCTACTACACACATCCCCTCCAGCATCCCCCAGATACCCCCTCCTAGTACACACACCCCTCCAGCATCCCCCAGATACCCCCTCCTAGTACACACACCCCTCCAGCATCCCCCAGATACCCCCTCGTACTACACACACCCCTCCAGCATCCCCCAGATACCCCCTCCTAGTACACACACCCCTCCAGCATCCCCCAGATAACCTCTTCGTACACACACCCCTCCAGCATCCCCCAGACACCCCCTCCTAGTACACACACCCCTCCAGCATCCCCCAGATACCCCCTCCTAGTACACACACCCCTCCAGCATCCCCCAGATACCCCCTCCTACTACACACACCCCTCCAGCATTCCCCAGATACCCCCTCCTACTACACACATCCCCTCCAGCATCCCCCAGATACCCCCTCCTAGTACACACACCCCTCCAGCATCCCCCAGATACCCCCTCCTACTACACACACCCCTCCAGCACCCCCCAGATACCCCCTCCTACTCCACACACCCCTACAGCATCCCCCAGATACCCCCTCCTAGTACACACACCCCTCTAGCATTCCCCAGATACCCCCTCCTAGTACTCACACCCCTCCAGCACCCCCCAGATACCCCCTCCTAGTACACACACCCCTCCAGCATCCCCCAGATACCCCCTCCTAGTACACACACCCCTCCAGCATTCCCCAGATACCCCCTCCTACTACACACATCCCCTCCAGCATCCCCCAGATACCCCCTCCTAGTACACACACCCCTCCAGCATCCCCCAGATACCCCTCCTACTACACACATCCCCTCCAGCATTCCCCAGATACCCCCTCCTACTACACACATCCCCTCCAGCATTCCCCAGATACCCCCTCCTAGTACACACACCCCTCCAGCATCCCCCAGATACCCCTCCTACTACACACATCCCCTCCAGCATCCCCCAGATACCCCCTCCTACTACACACATCCCCTCCAGCATCCCCCAGATACCCCCTCCTAGTACACACACCCCTCCAGCATTCCCCAGATACCCCCTCCTAGTACACACACCCCTCCAGCATCCCCCAGATAACCCCTCCTACTACACACACCCCTCCAGCATTCCCCAGATACCCCCTCCTACTACACACATCCCCTCCAGCATCCCCCAGATACCCCTCCTAGTACACACACCCCTCCAGCATCCCCCAGATACCCCTCCTAGTACACACACCCCTCCAGCATCCCCCAGATACCCCCTCCTACTACACACACCCCTCCAGCACCCCCCAGATACCCCCTCCTACTACACACACCCCTCCAGCATCCCCCAGATACCCCCTCCTACTACACACACCCCTCCAGCATCCCCCAGAAACCCCCTCCTACTACACACATCCCCTCCAGCATTCCCCAGATACCCCCTCCTAGTACACACACCCCTCCAGCATTCCCCAGATACCCCCTCTTAGTACACACACCCCTCCAGCATCCCCCAGATACCCCCTCCTACTACACACATCCCCTCCAGCATTCCCCAGATACCCCCTCCTAGTACACACACCCCTCCAGCATCCCCCAGATACCCCCTCCTACTACACACATCCCCTCCAGCATTCCTCAGATACCCCCTCCTAGTACACACACCCCTCCAGCATCCCCAGATACCCCCTCCTAGGACACACCGCTCCAGCATCCCCCAGATACCCCCTCCTAGTACACACACCCCTCCAGCATCCCCCAGATACCCCCTCCTAGTACACACACCCCTCCAGCATCCCCCAGATACCCCCTCCTACTACACACATCCCCTCCAGCATTCCCCAGATACCCCCTCCTAGTACACACACCCCTCCAGCATTCCCCAGATACCCCCTCCTAGTACACACACCCCTCCAGCATCCCCCAGATACCCCCTCCTACTACACACATCCCCTCCAGCATCCCCCAGATACCCCCTCCTAGTACACACACCCCTCCAGCATCCCCCAGATACCCCCTCCTACTACACACACCCCTCCAGCATTCCCCAGATACCCCCTCCTAGTACACACACCCCTCTAGCATTCCCCAGATACCCCCTCCTAGTACTCACACCCCTCCAGCATTCCCCAGATACCCCCTCCTAGTACACACACCCCTCCAGCATCCCCCAGATACCCCCTCCTACTACACACATCCCCTCCAGCATCCCCCAGATACCCCCTCCTAGTACACACACCCCTCCAGCATTCCCCAGATACCCCCTCCTACTACACACATCCCCTCCAGCATCCCCCAGATACCCCCTCCTAGTACACACACCCCTCCAGCATCCCCCAGATACCCCCTCCTACTACACACACCCCTCCAGCATTCCCCAGATACCCCCTCCTAGTACACACACCCCTCCAGCATCCCCCAGATAACCCCTCCTACTACACACACCCCTCCAGCATTCCCCAGATACCCCCTCCTACTACACACATCCCCTCCAGCATCCCCCAGATACCCCTCCTAGTACACACACCCCTCCAGCATCCCCCAGATACCCCTCCTAGTACACACACCCCTCCAGCATCCCCCAGATACCCCCTCCTACTACACACACCCCTCCAGCACCCCCCAGATACCCCCTCCTACTACACACACCCCTCCAGCATCCCCCAGATACCCCCTCCTAGTACACACACCCCTCCAGCATTCCCCAGATACCCCCTCTTAGTACACACACCCCTCCAGCATCCCCCAGAAACCCCCTCCTACTACACACACCCCTCCAGCATTCCCCAGATACCCCCTCTTAGTACACACACCCCTCCAGCATTCCCCAGATACCCCCTCCTAGTACACACACCCCTCCAGCATTCCCCAGATACCCCCTCTTAGTACACACACCCCTCCAGCATCCCCCAGATACCCCCTCCTACTACACACATCCCCTCCAGCATTCCCCAGATACCCCCTCCTAGTACACACACCCCTCCAGCATCCCCCAGATACCCCCTCCTACTACACACATCCCCTCCAGCATTCCTCAGATACCCCCTCCTAGTACACACACCCCTCCAGCATCCCCAGATACCCCCTCCTAGGACACACCGCTCCAGCATCCCCCAGATACCCCCTCCTAGTACACACACCCCTCCAGCATCCCCCAGACACCCCCTCCTACTACACACCCCTCCAGCATCCCCCAGATACCCCCTCCTACTACACACACCCCTCCAGCATCCCCCAGATACCCCCTCCTACTACACACACCCCTCCAGCATCCCCCAGATACCCCTCCTAGTACACACACCCCTCCAGCATCCCCCAGATACCCCCTCCTAGGACACACACCCCTCCAGCATCCCCCAGGTACCCCCTCCTACTACACACACCCCTCCAGCATCCCCCAGATACCCCCTCCTACTCTACACATACCCTCCAGCTTTCCCCAGATACCCCCTCCTAGTACACACACCCCTCCAGTATCCCCATATACCCCCTCCTAGTACACACACCCCTCCAGCATCCCCCAGATACCCCTCCTAGTACACACACCCCTCCAGCATCCCCCAGGTACCCCCTCCTACTACACACACCCCTCCAGCATCCCCCAGATACCCCCTCCTACTACACACACCCCTCCAGCATTCCCCAGATACCCCCTCCTAGTACACACACCCCTCCAGCATCCCCCAGATACCCCCTCCTAGTACACACACCCCTCCAGTATCCCCATATACCCCCTCCTACTACACACACCCCTCCAGCACCCCCCAGATACCCCCTCCTAGTACACACACCCCTCCAGCATCCCCCAGATACCCCCTCCTAGTACACACACCCCTCCAGCATCCCCCAGATACCCCCTCGTACTACACACACCCCTCCAGCATCCCCCAGTTACCCCCTCCTAGTACACACACCCCTCCAGCATTCCCGAGATACCCCCTCCTACTACACACACCCCTCCAGCATCCCCCAGATACCCACTCCTAGTACACACACCCCTCCAGCATCCCCCAGACACCCCCTCCTAGTACGCACACCCCTCCAGCATCTCCCAGATACCCCCTCCTAGTACACACACCCCTCCAGCATCCCCCAGACACCCCCTGCTAGTACACACACCCCTCCAGCATCCCCCAGATACCCCCTCCTACTACACACACCCCTCCAGCATCCCCCAGATACCCCCTCCTAGTACACACACCCCTCCAGCATTCCCCAGATACCCCCTCCTAGTACACACACCCCTCCAGCATCCCCCAGATACCCCCTCCTAGTACACACACCCCTCCAGCATCCCCCAGATACCCCTCCTAGTACACACACCCCTCCAGCATCCCCCAGGTACCGCCTCCTAGTAAACACACCCCTCCAGCATCCCCCAGATACCCCCTCCTAGTACACACACCCCTCCAGGATTCCCCAGATACCCCCTCCTAGGACACACACCCCTCCAGCATTCCCCAGATACCCCCTCCTAGTACACAGACCCCTCCAGCATCCCCCAGATACCCCCTCCTAGTACACACACCCCTCCAGCATCCCCAGATACCCCCTCCTACTACACACACCCCTCCAGCATCCCCCAGATACCCCCTCCTAGGACACACACCCCTCCAGCATCCCCCAAATACCCCCTCCTACTACACACACCCCTCCAGCATCCCCCAGATACCCCCTCCTAGTACACACACCCCTCCAGCATCCCCCAGATACCCCCTCCTAGTACACACACCCCTCCAGCACCCCCCAGATACCCCCTCCTAGTACACACACCCCTCCAGCATCCCCCAGATACCCCCTCCTAGTACACACACCTCTCCAGCATCCCCCAGATACCCCCTCCTACTACACACCCCTCCAGCATCCCCCAGATACCCCCTCCTAGTACACACATCCCCTCCAGCATCCCCCAGATACCCCCTCCTAGTACACACACCCCTCCAGCAATGCCCCAGATACCCCCTCCTAGGACACACACCCCTCCAGCATCCCCCAGATAGCCCCTCCTAATACACACACCCCTCCAGCACCCCCCAGATACCCCTCCTAGTACAAACACACCCCCATCATCCCCCAGATACCCCCTCCTAGTACACACACCCCTCCAGCATCCCCCAGATACCCCCTCCTAATACACAAACCCCTCCAGCACCCCCAGATACCCCCTCCTAGTACACAAACCCCTCCAGCATTCCCCAGATACCCCCTCCTAGTACACACACCCCTCCAGCATTCCCCAGATACCCCTTCCTACTACACACATCCCCTCCAGCATTCCCCAGATACCCCCTCCTAGTACACACACCCCTCCAGCATCCCCCAGATACCCCCTCCTAGGACACACACCCCTCCAGCATCCCCCAGATACCCCCTCCTAGTACACACACCCCTCCAGCATCCCCCAGATACCCCCTCCTAGTACACACACCCCTCCAGCATCCCCAGATACCCCCTCCTACTACACACACCCCTCCAGCATCCCCCAGATACCCCCTCCTAGGACACACACCCCTCCAGCATCCCCCAGATACCCCCTCCTACTACACACACCCCTCCAGCATCCCCCAGATACCCCCTCCTAGTACACACACCCCTCCAGCATCCCCCAGATACCCCCTCCTAGTACACACACCCCTCCAGCATCCCCCAGATACCCCCTCCTACTACACACACCCATCCAGCACCCCCCATATACCCCCTCCTAGTACTCACACCCCTCCAGCATCCCCCAGATACCCCCTCCTAGTACACACACCCCTCCAGCATGCCCCAGATACCCCCTCCTAGGACACACACCCCTCCAGCATCCCCCAGATACCCCCTCCTAGGACACACACCCCTCCAGCATCCCCCAGATACCCCCTCCTAGTACACACACCCCTCCAGCATCCCCAGATACCCCCTCCTACTACACACACCCCTCCAGCATCCCCCAGATACCCCCTCCTACTACACACACCCCTCCAGCATCCCCCAGATACCCCCTCCTACTACACACATCCCCTCCAGCATCCCCCAGATACCCCTTCCTAGTACACACACCCCTCCAGCATCCCCAGATACCCCATCCTAGGACACACCCCTCCAGCATCCCCAGATACCCCCTCCTAGGACACACCGATCCAGCACCCCCCAGATACCCCTCCTAGTACACACACCCCCCCCAGCATCCCCCAGATACCCCCTCCTAGTACACACACCCCTCCAGCATCCCCCAGATAGCCCCTCCTAATACACACACCCCTCCAGCACCCCCCAGATACCCCTCCTAGTACACACACACCCCCATCATCCCCCAGATACCCCCTCCTAGGACACACACCCCTCCAGCATCCCCCAGATACCCCCTCCTAATACACACACCGCTCCAGCATCCCCCAGATACCCCCTCCTAGTACACACAGCCCTCCAGCATCCCCCAGACACCCCCTCCTACTACACACCCCTCCAGCATCCCCCAGATACCCCCTCCTAGTACACACACCCCTCCAGCATCCCCCAGATACCCCCTCCTAGTACACACACCGATCCAGCATCCCCCAGATACCCCCTCCTAGTACACACACCCCTCCAGCATCCCCCATATACCCCCTCCTAGTACACACACCCCTCCAGCATTCCCCAGATACCCCCTCCTAGTACACACACCCCTCCAGCATCCCCAGATACCCCCTCCTAGGACACACACCCTCCAGCATCCCCCAGATACCCCCTCCTAGGACACACACCCCTCCAGCATCCCCCAGACACCCCCTCCTACTACACACACCCCTCCAGCATCCCCCAGATACCCCTCCTAGTACAAACACCCCTCCAGCATCCCCCAGATACCCCCTCCTACTACACACATCCCCTCCAGCATCCCCCAGATACCCCCTCCTAGTACACACACCCCTCCAGCATCCCCCAGGTACCCCCTCCTACTACACACACCCCTCCAGCATCCCCCAGATACCCCCTCCTAGTACACACACCCCTCCAGCATCCCCCAGATACCCCCTCCTACTACACACACCCCTCCAGCATCCCCCAGATACCCCCTCCTAGTACACACACCCCTCCAGCATCCCCAGATACCCCCTCCTACTACACACACCCCTCCAGCATCCCCCAGATACCCCCTCCTACTACACACACCCCTCCAGCATCCCCCAGATACCCCCTCCTACTACACACATCCCCTCCAGCATCCCCCAGATACCCCTTCCTAGTACACACACCCCTCCAGCATCCCCAGATACCCCATCCTAGGACACACCCCTCCAGCATCCCCAGATACCCCCTCCTAGGACACACCGATCCAGCACCCCCCAGATACCCCTCCTAGTACACACACCCCCCCCAGCATCCCCCAGATACCCCCTCCTAGTACACACACCCCTCCAGCATCCCCCAGATAGCCCCTCCTAATACACACACCCCTCCAGCACCCCCCAGATACCCCTCCTAGTACACACACACCCCCATCATCCCCCAGATACCCCCTCCTAGGACACACACCCCTCCAGCATCCCCCAGATACCCCCTCCTAATACACACACCGCTCCAGCATCCCCCAGATACCCCCTCCTAGTACACACAGCCCTCCAGCATCCCCCAGACACCCCCTCCTACTACACACCCCTCCAGCATCCCCCAGATACCCCCTCCTAGTACACACACCCCTCCAGCATCCCCCAGATACCCCCTCCTAGTACACACACCGATCCAGCATCCCCCAGATACCCCCTCCTAGTACACACACCCCTCCAGCATCCCCCATATACCCCCTCCTAGTACACACACCCCTCCAGCATTCCCCAGATACCCCCTCCTAGTACACACACCCCTCCAGCATCCCCAGATACCCCCTCCTAGGACACACACCCTCCAGCATCCCCCAGATACCCCCTCCTAGGACACACACCCCTCCAGCATCCCCCAGACACCCCCTCCTACTACACACACCCCTCCAGCATCCCCCAGATACCCCTCCTAGTACAAACACCCCTCCAGCATCCCCCAGATACCCCCTCCTACTACACACATCCCCTCCAGCATCCCCCAGATACCCCCTCCTAGTACACACACCCCTCCAGCATCCCCCAGGTACCCCCTCCTACTACACACACCCCTCCAGCATCCCCCAGATACCCCCTCCTAGTACACACACCCCTCCAGCATCCCCCAGATACCCCCTCCTACTACACACACCCCTCCAGCATCCCCCAGATACCCCCTCCTACTACACACATCCCCTCCAGCATCCCCCAGATACCCCTTCCTAGTACACACACCCCTCCAGCATCCCCAGATACCCCATCCTAGGACACACCCCTCCAGCATCCCCAGATACCCCCTCCTAGGACACACCGATCCAGCACCCCCCAGATACCCCTCCTAGTACACACACCCCCCCCAGCATCCCCCAGATACCCCCTCCTAGTACACACACCCCTCCAGCATCCCCCAGATAGCCCCTCCTAATACACACACCCCTCCAGCATCCCCCAGATAGCCCCTCCTAATACACACACCCCTCCAGCAGCCCCCAGATACCCCTCCTAGTACACACACACCCCCATCATCCCCCAGATACCCCCTCCTAGGACACACACCCCTCCAGCATCCCCCAGATACCCCCTCCTAATACACACACCGCTCCAGCATCCCCCAGATACCCCCTCCTAGTACACACACCCCTCCAGCATCCCCCAGACACCCCCTCCTACTACACACCCCTCCAGCATCCCCCAGATACCCCCTCCTAGTACACACACCCCTCCAGCATCCCCCAGACACCCCCTCCTAGTACACACACCCCTCCAGCATCCCCCAGATACCCCCTCCTACTACACACATCCCCTCCAGCATTCCCCAGATACCCCCTCCTAGTACACACACCCCTCCAGCATCCCCCAGATACCCCCTCCTACTACACACACCCCTCCAGCATCCCCCAGATACCCCCTCCTAGTACACACACCCCTCCAGCACCCCCAGATACCCCCTCCTAGTACACACACCCCTCCAGCATCCCCCAGATACCCCCTCCTAGTACACACACCCCTCCAGCATCCCCCAGATACCCCCTCCTAGTACACACACCCCTCCAGCATCCCCCAGATACCCCCTCCTAGTACACACACCCCTCCAGCATCCCCCATATACTCCCTCCTAGTACACACACCCCTCCAGCATTCCCCAGATACCCCCTCCTAGTACACACACCCCTCCAGCATCCCCAGATACCCCCTCCTAGGACACACACCCTCCAGCATCCCCCAGATACCCCCTCCTAGGACACACACCCCTCCAGCATCCCCCAGACACCCCCTCCTACTACACACACCCCTCCAGCATCCCCCAGATACCCCTCCTAGTACAAACACCCCTCCAGCATCCCCCAGATACCCCCTCCTACTACACACATCCCCTCCAGCATCCCCCAGATACCCCCTCCTAGTACACACACCCCTCCAGCATCCCCCAGGTACCCCCTCCTACTACACACACCCCTCCAGCATCCCCCAGATACCCCCTCCTACTACACACACCCCTCCAGCATCCCCCAGATACCCCCTCCTAGTACACACACCCCTCCAGCATCCCCAGATACCCCCTCCTAGTACACACACCCCTCCAGCATCCCCCAGACACCCCCTCCTAGTACACACACCCCTCCAGCATTCCCCAGATACCCCCTCCAGGTACACACACCCCTCCAGCGTCCCCCAGACACCCCCTCCTAGTACGCACACCCCTCCAGCATCCCCCAGATACCCCCTCCTAGTACACACACCCCTCCAGCATCCCCCAAATACCCCCTCCTACTACACACACCCCTCCAGCACCCCCCAGATACCCCCTCCTACTCCACACACCCCTCCAGCATCCCCCAGATACCCCCTCCTAGTACACACACCCCTCCAGCATTCCCCAGATACCCCCTCCTAGTACTCACACCCCTCCAGCATTCCCCAGATACCCCCTCCTAGTACACACACCCCTCCAGCACCCCCCAGATACCTCCTCCTAGTACACACACCCCTCCAGCATCCCCCAGATACCCCCTCCTAGTACACACACCCCTCCAGCATTCCCCATATACCCCCTCCTACTATACACATCCCCTCCAGCATCCCCCAGATACCCCCTCCTAGGACACACACCCCTCCAGCATCCCCCAGATACCCCCTCCTACTACACACATCCCCTCCAGCATTCCCCAGATACCCCCTCCTAGTACACACACCCCTCCAGCATCCCCCAGATAACCCCTCCTACTACACACACCCCTCCAGCATTTCCCAGATACCCCCTCCTACTACACACATCCACTCCAGCATCCCCCAGATACCCCCTCCTACTACACACATCCCCTCCAGCATCCCCCAGATACCCCCTCCTAGTACACACACCCCTCCAGCATCCCCCAGATACCCCCTCCTAGTACACACACCCCTCCAGCATCCCCCAGATACCCCCTCCTAGTACACACACCCCTCCAGCATCCCCCAGATACCCCCTCGTACTACACACACCCCTCCAGCATCCCCCAGTTACCCCCTCCTAGTACACACACCCCTCCAGCATCCCCCAGATAACCTCTTCGTACACACACCCCTCCAGCATTCCCCAGATACCCCCTCCTAGTACACACACCCCTCCAGCATCCCCCAGATACCCCCTCCTACTACACACACCCCTCCAGCATCCCCCAGATACCCCCTCCTAGTACACACACCCCTCCAGCATCCCCCAGATACCCCCTCCTACTACACACACCCCTCCAGCATCCCCCAGATACCCCCTCCTAGTACACACACCCCTCCAGCATCCCCCAGATACCCCCTCCTACTACACACACCCCTCCAGCATCCCCCAGATACCCCCTCCTACTACACACACCCCTCCAGCATTCCCCAGATACCCCCTCTTAGTACACACACCCCTCCAGCATCCCCCAGATACCCCCTCCTACTACACACACCCCTCCAGCATCCCCCAGATACCCCCTCCTACTACACACACCCCTCCAGCATTCCCCAGATACCCCCTCTTAGTACACACACCCCTCCAGCATCCCCCAGATACCCCCTCCTACTACACACACCCCTCCAGCATCCCCCAGATACCCCCTCCTACTACACACACCCCTCCAGCATTCCCCAGATACCCCCTCCTAGTACACACACCCCTCCAGCATCCCACAGATACCCCCTCCTACTACACACATCCCCTCCAGCATCCCCAGATACCCCCTCCTAGGACACACCGCTCCAGCATCCCCCAGATACCCCCTCCTAGTACACACACCCCTCCAGCATCCCCCAGACACCCCCTCCTACTACACACCCTCCAGCATCCCCCAGATACCCCCTCCTTCTACACACACCCCTCCAGCATCCCCCAGATACCCCCTCCTAGTACACACACCCCTCCAGCATTCCCCAGATACCCCCTCCTACTACACACTTCCCCTCCAGCATCCCCCAGATACCCCCTCCTAGTACACACACCCCTCCAGCATCCCCCAGATACCCCCTCCTACTACACACATCCCCTCCAGCATCCCCCAGATACCCCCTCCTAGTACACACACCCCTCCAGCATCCCCCAGATACCCCCTCCTAGTACACACACCCCTCCAGCATCCCCAGATAACCCCTCCTAGTACACACACCCCTCCAGCATCCCCCAGACACCCCCTCCTACTACACACCCCTCCAGCATCCCCCAGATACCCCCTCCTACTACACACATCCCCTCCAGCATTCCCCAGATACCCCCTCCTAGTACACACACCCCTCCAGCATTCCCCAGATACCCCCTCCTAGTACACACACCCCTCCAGCATCCCCCAGATTACCCCCTCCTACTACACACATCCCCTCCAGCATCCCCCAGATACCCCTCCTAGTACACACACCCCTCCAGCATCCCCCAGATACCCCCTCCTACTACACACACCCCTCCAGCATCCCCCAGATACCCCTCCTAGTACACACACCCCTCCAGCATCCCCCAGATACCCCCTCTTAGTACACACACCCCTCCAGCATCTCCCAGATACCCCCTCCTACTACACACACCCCTCCAGCATCCCCCAGATACCCCCTCCTACTACACACACCCCTCCAGCATTCCCCAGATACCCCCTCCTAGTACACACACCCCTCCAGCATCCCACAGATACCCCCTCCTACTACACACATCCCCTCCAGCATTCCCCAGATACCCCCTCCTAGTACACACACCCCTCCAGCATCCCCAGATACCCCCTCCTAGGACACACCGCTCCAGCATCCCCCAGATACCCCCTCCTAGTACACACACCCCTCCAGCATCCCCCAGATACCCCCTCCTACTACACACACCCCTCCAGCATCCCCCAGATACCCCCTCCTAGTACACACACCCCTCCAGCATTCCCCAGATACCCCCTCCTACTACACACTTCCCCTCCAGCATCCCCCAGATACCCCCTCCTAGTACACACACCCCTCCAGCATCCCACAGATACCCCCTCCTACTACACACATCCCCTCCAGCATCCCCCAGATACCCCCTCCTAGTACACACACCCCTCCAGCATCCCCCAGATACCCCCTCCTAGTACACACACCCCTCCAGCATCCCCAGATACCCCCTCCTAGTACACACACCCCTCCAGCATCCCCCAGACACCCCCTCCTACTACACACCCCTCCAGCATCCCCCAGATACCCCCTCCTACTACACACATCCCCTCCAGCATTCCCCAGATACCCCCTCCTAGTACACACACCCCTCCAGCATTCCCCAGATACCCCCTCCTAGTACACACACCCCTCCAGCATCCCCCAGATACCCCCTCCTACTACACACATCCCCTCCAGCATCCCCCAGATACCCCCTCCTAGTACACACACCCCTCCAGCATCCCCCAGATACCCCCTCCTAGTACACACACCCCTCCAGCATTCCCCAGATACCCCCTCCTACTACACACATCCCCTCCAGCATCCCCCAGATACCCCTCCTACTACACACACCCCTCCAGCATCCCCCAGATACCCCTCCTAGTACACACACCCCTCCAGCATCCCCCAGATACCCCCTCCTAGTACACACACCCCTCCAGCATCCCCCAGATACCCCCTCTTAGTACACACACCCCTCCAGCATCTCCCAGATACCCCCTCCTACTACACACACCCCTCCAGCATCCCCCAGATACCCCCTCCTACTACACACACCCCTCCAGCATTCCCCAGATACCCCCTCCTAGTACACACACCCCTCCAGCATCACACAGATACCCCCTCCTACTACACACATCCCCTCCAGCATTCCCCAGATACCCCCTCCTAGTACACACACCCCTCCAGCATCCCCAGATACCCCCTCCTAGGACACACCGCTCCAGCATCCCCCAGATACCCCCTCCTAGTACACACACCCCTCCAGCATCCCCCAGACACCCCCTCCTACTACACACCCTCCAGCATCCCCCAGATACCCCCTCCTACTACACACACCCCTCCAGCATCCCCCAGACACCCCCTCCTAGTACACACACCCCTCCAGCATTCCCCAGATACCCCCTCCTAGTACACACACCCCTCCAGCATCCCCCAGATACCCCCTCCTAGTACACACACCCCTCCAGCATCCCCCAGATACCCCTCCTAGTACACACACCCCTCCAGCATCCCCCAGGTACCGCCTCCTAGTACACACACCCCTCCAGCATCCCCCAGATACCCCCTCCTAGTACACACACCCCTCCAGGATGCCCCAGATACCCCCTCCTAGGACACACACCCCTCCAGCATTCCCCAGATACCCCCTCCTAGTACACACACCCCTCCAGCATCCCCCAGATACCCCCTCCTAGTACACACACCCCTCCAGCATCCCCAGATACCCCCTCCTACTACACACACCCCTCCAGCATCCCCCAGATACCCCCTCCTACTACACACATCCCCTCCAGCATCCCCCAGATACCCCCTCCTAGTACACACACCCCTCCAGCATCCCCAGATACCCCCTCCTAGGACACACCGCTCCAGCATCCCCCAGATACCCCCTCCTAGTACACACACCCCTCCAGCATCCCCAGATACCCCATCCTAGGACACACCCCTCCAGCATCCCCAGATACCCCCTCCTAGGACACACCGATCCAGCACCCCCCAGATACCCCTCCTAGTACACACACCCCCCCCAGCATCCCCCAGATACCCCCTCCTAGTACACACACCCCTCCAGCATCCCCCAGATAGCCCCTCCTAATACACACACCCCTCCAGCACCCCCCAGATACCCCTCCTAGTACACACACACCCCCATCATCCCCCAGATACCCCCTCCTAGGACACACACCCCTCCAGCATCCCCCAGATACCCCCTCCTAATACACACACCGCTCCAGCATCCCCCAGATACCCCCTCCTAGTACACACACCCCTCCAGCATCCCCCAGACACCCCCTCCTACTACACACCCCTCCAGCATCCCCCAGATACCCCCTCCTAGTACACACACCCCTCCAGCATCCCCCAGACACCCCCTCCTAGTACACACACCCCTCCAGCATCCCCCAGATACCCCCTCCTACTACACACATCCCCTCCAGCATTCCCCAGATACCCCCTCCTAGTACACACACCCCTCCAGCATCCCCCAGATACCCCCTCCTAGTACACACACCCCTCCAGCATCCCCCAGATACCCCCTCCTAGTACACACACCCCTCCAGCATCCCCCAGATACCCCCTCCTAGTACACACACCGATCCAGCATCCCCCAGATACCCCCTCCTAGTACACACACCCCTCCAGCATCCCCCATATACCCCCTCCTAGTACACACACCCCTCCAGCATTCCCCAGATACCCCCTCCTAGTACACACACCCCTCCAGCATCCCCAGATACCCCCTCCTAGGACACACACCCTCCCGCATCCCCCAGATACCCCCTCCTAGGACACACACCCCTCCAGCATCCCCCAGACACCCCCTCCTACTACACACACCCCTCCAGCATCCCCCAGATACCCCTCCTAGTACAAACACCCCTCCAGCATCCCCCAGATACCCCCTCCTACTACACACATCCCCTCCAGCATCCCCCAGATACCCCCTCCTAGTACACACACCCCTCCAGCATCCCCCAGGTACCCCCTCCTACTACACACACCCCTCCAGCATCCCCCAGATACCCCCTCCTACTACACACACCCCTCCAGCATCCCCCAGATACCCCCTCCTAGTACACACACCCCTCCAGCATCCCCCAGATACCCCCTCCTACTACACACACCCCTCCAGCATCCCCCAGATACCCCCTCCTACTACACACACCCCTCCAGCATCCCCAGATACCCCCTCCTACTACACACACCCCTCCAGCATCCCCCAGATACCCCCTCCTACTACACACACCCCTCCAGCATCCCCCAGATACCCCCTCCTACTACACACATCCCCTCCAGCATCCCCCAGATACCCCTTCCTAGTACACACACCCCTCCAGCATCCCCAGATACCCCATCCTAGGACACACCCCTCCAGCATCCCCAGATACCCCCTCCTAGGACACACCGATCCAGCACCCCCCAGATACCCCTCCTAGTACACACACCCCCCCCAGCATCCCCCAGATACCCCCTCCTAGTACACACACCCCTCCAGCATCCCCCAGATAGCCCCTCCTAATACACACACCCCTCCAGCACCCCCCAGATACCCCTCCTAGTACACACACACCCCCATCATCCCCCAGATACCCCCTCCTAGGACACACACCCCTCCAGCATCCCCCAGATACCCCCTCCTAATACACACACCGCTCCAGCATCCCCCAGATACCCCCTCCTAGTACACACACCCCTCCAGCATCCCCCAGACACCCCCTCCTACTACACACCCCTCCAGCATCCCCCAGATACCCCCTCCTAGTACACACACCCCTCCAGCATCCCCCAGACACCCCCTCCTAGTACACACACCCCTCCAGCATCCCCCAGATACCCCCTCCTACTACACACATCCCCTCCAGCATTCCCCAGATACCCCCTCCTAGTACACACACCCCTCCAGCATCCCCCAGATACCCCCTCCTACTACACACACCCCTCCAGCATCCCCCAGATACCCCCTCCTAGTACACACACCCCTCCAGCACCCCCAGATACCCCCTCCTAGTACACACACCCCTCCAGCATCCCCCAGATACCCCCTCCTAGTACACACACCCCTCCAGCATCCCCCAGATACCCCCTCCTAGTACACACACCGATCCAGCATCCCCCAGATACCCCCTCCTAGTACACACACCCCTCCAGCATCCCCCATATACCCCCTCCTAGTACACACACCCCTCCAGCATTCCCCAGATACCCCCTCCTAGTACACACACCCCTCCAGCATCCCCAGATACCCCCTCCTAGGACACACACCCTCCAGCATCCCCCAGATACCCCCTCCTAGGACACACACCCCTCCAGCATCCCCCAGACACCCCCTCCTACTACACACACCCCTCCAGCATCCCCCAGATACCCCTCCTAGTACAAACACCCCTCCAGCATCCCCCAGATACCCCCTCCTACTACACACATCCCCTCCAGCATCCCCCAGATACCCCCTCCTAGTACACACACCCCTCCAGCATCCCCCAGGTACCCCCTCCTACTACACACACCCCTCCAGCATCCCCCAGATACCCCCTCCTACTACACACACCCCTCCAGCATCCCCCAGATACCCCCTCCTAGTACACACACCCCTCCAGCATCCCCAGATACCCCCTCCTACTACACACACCCCTCCAGCATCCCCCAGATACCCCCTCCTACTACACACATCCCCTCCAGCATCCCCCAGATACCCCTTCCTAGTACACACACCCCTCCAGCATCCCCAGATACCCCATCCTAGGACACACCCCTCCAGCATCCCCAGATACCCCCTCCTAGGACACACCGATCCAGCACCCCCCAGATACCCCTCCTAGTACACACACCCCCCCCAGCATCCCCCAGATACCCCCTCCTAGTACACACACCCCTCCAGCATCCCCCAGATAGCCCCTCCTAATACACACACCCCTCCAGCACCCCCCAGATACCCCTCCTAGTACACACACACCCCCATCATCCCCCAGATACCCCCTCCTAGGACACACACCCCTCCAGCATCCCCCAGATACCCCCTCCTAATACACACACCGCTCCAGCATCCCCCAGATACCCCCTCCTAGTACACACACCCCTCCAGCATCCCCCAGACACCCCCTCCTACTACACACCCCTCCAGCATCCCCCAGATACCCCCTCCTAGTACACACACCCCTCCAGCATCCCCCAGATACCCCCTCCTAGTACACACACCCCTCCAGCATCCCCCAGACACCCCCTCCTACTACACATACCCCTCCAGCACCCCCCAGATACCCCCTCCTAGTACACACACCCCTCCAGCATCCCCCAGACACCCCCTCCTAGTACACACACCCCTCCAGCACCCCCCAGATACCCCCTCCTAGTACACATACCCCTCCAGCATCCCCCAGATACCCCCTCCTAGTACACACACCCCTCCAGCATCCCCCAGATACCCCCTCCTAGTACACACACCCCTCCAGCATCCCCCAGACACCCCCTCCTAGTACACACACCCCTCCAGCACCCCCCAGATACCCCTCCTAGTACACACACCCCTCCAGCACCCCCCAGATACCCCTCCTAGTACACACACCCCTCCAGCCTGTGGACCTCTGGTGCGATTCCGGTGCAATGAACTGTAATCTGTTGGGGTTCTTGGGGCAGTTGGCCTTTACATGCCCCAGCTCGTTACATTTAAAACATCGTCCAGCTGACGGGTCACTGGGGCGAGGAGGGTTGCTGGAGAACGGGGTGGTGGGACGATAAGGGGTCTGGAGGGTTCTTTGGGAGGTAGGTGGGGCTTTGGGCGGCCCCTGGTAATAGGGTGTGGTCTGGGGTTGTCCCTTCTGGTCTCCGCTCCAACTGCGACCAGTTTTCTTCTTCTCTGCCACCTCCACCCATCTGGCTCCAATCTCTCCTGCCTCGATTACAGTTTTGGGCTTCCCATCTAGGATGTATCTTTCTATTTCCTCAGGAACACCCTCTAAGAATTGTTCCATTTGCATTAGGAAGGGCAAATCTACTGGAGATTCAACACTTGCTCCAGATATCCAGGCATCCCCATGTTTCACAATGTGGTAGGCATGTCGGGTAAATGACACCTCTGGTTTCCACCTTAGGGCTCTGAACCTCCGACGAGACTGCTCGGGTGTTATCCCCATTCTGACTCTCGCCTTGGATTTAAACAGTTCATACTTGTTCATGTGTTCTTTAGGCATTTCAGCTGCCACCTCAGCTAAGGGTCCACTGAGCTGCGGCCTCAGCTCTACCATGTATTGGTCAGTAGAGATGTTGTACCCAAGGCAGGCCCTTTCGAAGTTTTCTAAGAAGGCCTCAGTATCATCACCTGCCTTGTAGGTGGGGAACTTTCTGGGATGGGGAGTGGTACCTGGAGAAGGATTGCTAGGGTTTGTTGGTATATTCTGCTGAGCCTTTACCTTCTCCATCTCCAGTGCATGCTTCCTCTCTTTTTCCTTCTCCTCCTCCACATGCTTCCTCTCTTTTTCCTTCTCCTCCTCCACATGCTTCCTTGCCTCCATTTCCCTCCTGTGGGCAGCCTCCTGTACCTCCTTTTCCAGCTGCATGAGTTCTATCTGTCTTTCATGTTCCTTTTGTTTTTCCTCAGCCTGAAATCTGGCTAATTCCATCTTTTGTTGTGCTGTGGATTCTGTCATCCTAACCTCTCTGTTTTTAACTAACTTTACACCCGAGGCTTAGAAATAAACAAACAAAACTTGGCTGTAAAATTTTGCTGTGCTGGAATAGAATACCTATTCTCTGATAGTGATTGTCAGCCTACAGAAAAAGACAATTCCCTTGTCTCTGCTCTGGGCCCAAATCAAAGCAAAAACTTCCAACTACTTTGAAACCTGTTTACCCAGCCCAAAGAAAAAACAAGTTTCCTTTTTAAACTTGTGCTCCTTGTAAAAAATCAAAATCCAAAAAAAAAAAACCCTGCCACTTTTGTCTCCAGGCAAATGGGTAGAACACCCCTCCTTCTATTTACTTTTAGGGAAACAAAAAACTCTGGGTTGGAAGACTGTGAATTTCCCTGCAGGAGTTAAGTACCCTGCCTCCAGGCAAAGAAAACCTGCAATTCACAAAGATAATCCCCTTTTGTCTCTGCTTGGCCACAAAGCAGAGAAAAACAAGCTGCTTTCAGTTTCAGCTGCTTCTGGACTTCCTTTTTTTAAAAATCTGTATTTCTAGTTCAAAAAAATCTCAACTGGATCTCAAAATGATTTCAGGTTAATCCCACCACTCTGCCACCATGTCAAGGTTCCTCCCCCACTCTGAACTCTAGGGTACAGATGTGGGGACCTGCATGAAAAACCTCCTAAGCTTATCTTTACCAGCTTAGGTCAAAACTTCCCCAAGGTACAAAATATTCCACCCTTTTGTCCTTGGATTGGCCGCTACCACCACCAAACAAATACTGGTTACTGGGGAAGAGCTGTTTGGACACGTCTTTCCCCCCAAAATACTTCCCCAAAACCTTGCACCCCACTTCCTGGACAAGGTTTGGTAAAAAGCCTCACCAATTTGCCTAGGTGACTACAGACCCAGACCCTTGGATCTTAAGAACAATGAACAATCCTCCCAACACTTGCACCCTCCCTTTCCTGGGAAATGTTGGATAAAAAGCCTCACCAATTTGCATAGGTGACCACAGACCCAAACCCCTGGATCTGAGAACAATGAAAAAGCATTCAGTTTTCTTACAAAAAGACTTTTAATAAAAATAGAAGTAATTAGAAATAAGAAATCCCCCCTGTAAAATCAGGATGGTAAATACCTTACAGGGTAATTAGATTCAAAACATAGAGAACCCCTCTAGGCAAAAACCTTAAGTTACAAAAAAGATACACAGACAGAAATAGTTATTCTATTCAGCACAATTCTTTTCTCAGCCATTTAAAGAAATCATAATCTAACACATACCTAGCTAGATTACTTACTAAAAGTTCTAAGGCTTCATTCCTGGTCTATCTCCGGCAAAGGCAGAATGTAGACAGACCCACATACCCTTTGTTTCTCTCCCTCCTCCCAGCTTTTGAAAGTATCTTGTCTCCTCATTGGTCATTTTGGTCAGGTGCCAGCGAGGTTACCTTTAGCTTCTTAACCCTTTACAGGTGACAGGAGATTTCCTCTGGCCAGGAGGGATTTTAAAGGGGTTTACCCTTCCCTTTCTATTTATGACACCCCCTCCTACTACACACACCCCTCCAGCATCCCCCAAGTACCCCTCCTACTACACACACCCCTCCAGCATCCCCCAGATACCCCCTCCTACTACACACATCCCCTCCAGCATTCCCCAGATACCCCCTCCTAGTACACACACCCCTCCAGCATCCCCAGATACCCCCTCCTACTACACACACCCCTCCAGCATCCCCCAGACACCCCCTCCTAGTACACACACCCCTCCAGCATCCCCCAGATACCCCCTCCTAGTACACACACCCCTCCAGCATCCCCCAGACACCCCCTCCTAGTACACACACCCCTCCAGCATCCCCCAGATACCCCCTCCTAATACACACACCCCTCCAGCATCCCCCAGATACCCCCTCCTAGTACACACACCCCTCCAGCATCCCCAGATACCCCCTCCTAGTACACACACCCCTCCAGCATCCCCCATATACCCCCTCCTACTACACACACCCCTCCAGCATCCCCCAGATACGCCCTCCTAGTACACACACCCCTCCAGCATCCCCCAGATACGCCCTCCTAGTACACACACCCCTCCAGCATTCACCAGATACCCCCTCCTACTATCCCCCAGATACCCCCTCCTAGTACACACACCACTCCAGCATCCCCCAGATACCCCCTCCTACTACGCACATCCCCTCCAGCATTCTCCAGATACCCCCTCCTAGTACACACACCCCTCCAGCATCCCCAGATACCCCCTCCTAGGACACACCGATCCAGCATCCCCCAGATATCCCCTCCTAGTACACACACCCCTCCAGCATCCCCCAGTTACCCCCTCCTACTACACACACCCCCTCCAGCATTCCCCAGATACCCCCTCCTAGTACACACACCCCTCCAGCATTCTCCAGATACCCCCTCCTAGTACACACACCCCTCCAGCATCCCCAGATACCCCCTCCTAGGACACACCGATCCAGCATCCCCCAGATATCCCCTCCTAGTACACACACCCCTCCAGCATCCCCCAGTTACCCCCTCCTACTACACACACCCCCTCCAGCATTCCCCAGATACCCCCTCCTAGTACACACACCCCTCCAGCATTCTCCAGATACCCCCTCCTAGTACACACACCCCTCCAGCATCCCCAGATACCCCCTCCTAGGACACACCGATCCAGCATCCCCCAGATATCCCCTCCTAGTACACACACCCCTCCAGCATCCCCCAGACACCCCCTCCTAGTACACACACCCCTCCAGCATCCCCCAGACACCCCTCCTAGGACACACACCCCTCCAGCATCCCCCAGATACCCCCTCCTACTACACACATCCCCTCCAGCATTCCCCAGATACCCCCTCCTAGTACACACACCCCTCCAGCATCCCCCAGATACCCCCTCCTAGTACACACACCCCTCCAGCATCCCCCAGACACCCCCTCCTAGTACACACACCCCTCCAGCATCCCCCAGACACCCCCTCCTAGTACACACACCCTTCCAGCATCCCCCAGACACCCCCTCCTAGTACACACACCCCTCCAGCATCCCCCAGACACCCCCTCCTAGTACACACACCCCTCCAGCATCCCCCAGACACCCCCTCCTAGTACACACACCCCTCCAGCATCCCCCAGACACCCCCTCCTACTACACACATCCCCTCCAGCATCCCCCAGATACCCCCTCCTACTACACACATCCCCTCCAGCATTCCCCAGATACCCCCTCCTAGTACACACATCCCCTCCAGCATTCCCCAGATACCCCCTCCTAGTACACACACCCCTCCAGCATCCCCCAGGTACCCCCTCCTAGTACACACACCCCTCCAGCATCCCCAGATACCCCCTCCTAGGACACACCGCTCCAGCATCCCCCTGATACCCCCTCCTAGTACACACACCCCTCCAGCATTCCCCAGATACCCCCTCCTAGTACACACACCCCTCCAGCATTCCCCAGATACCACCTCCTAGTACACACACCCCTCCAGCATCCCCCAGACACCCCCTCCTAGTACACACACCCCTCCAGCATCCCCAGATACCCCCTCCTAGGACACACCGCTCCAGCATCCCCCAGATACCCCCTCCTAGTACACACACCCCTCCAGCATCCCCCAGACACCCCCTCCTACTACACACCCCTCCAGCATCCCCCAGACACCCCCTCCTACTACACACACCCCTCCAGCATCCCCCAGACACCCCCTCCTACTACACACACCCCTCCAGCATCCCCCAGACACCCCCTCCTAGTACACACACCCCTCTAGCATCCCCCAGACACCCCCTCCTGGTACACACACCCCTCCAGCATCCCCCAGATAACCCCTCCTACTACACACACCCCTCCAGCATTCCCCAGATACCCCCTCCTAGTACTCACACCCCTCCAGCACCCCCCAGATACCCCCTCCTAGTACACACACCCCTCCAGCACCCCCCAGATACCCCCTCCTAGTACACACACCCCTCCAGCATCCCCCAGGTACCCCCTCCTAGTACACACACCCCTCCAGCATCCCCCAGGTACCCCCTCCTAGGACACACCCCTCCAGCATCCCCCAGGTACCCCCTCCTAATACACACACCCCTCCAGCATCCCCCAGATACCCCCTCCTAGTACACACACCCCTCCAGCATCCCCCAGATACCCCCTCCTAGTACACACACCCCTCCAGCATCCCCCAGATACCCCCTCCTAGTACACACACCCCTCCAGCACCCCCCAGATACCCCCTCCTAGTACACACACCCCTCCAGCATCCCCCAGATACCCCCTCCTAGTACACACACCCCTCCAGCACCCCCCAGATACCCCCTCCTAGTACACACACCCCTCCAGCACCCCCCAGACACCCCCTCCTAGTACACACACCCCTCCAGCATCCCCCAGATACCCCCTCCTAGTACACACACCCCTCCAGCCTGTGGACCTCTGGTGCGATTCCGGTGCAATGAACTGTTATCTGTTGGGGTTCTTGGGGCAGTTGGCCTTTACATGCCCCAGCTCGTTACATTTAAAACATCGTCCAGCTGACGGGTCACTGGGGCGAGGAGGGTTGCTGGAGAACGGGGTGGTGGGACGATAAGGGGTCTGGAGGGTTCTTTGGGAGGTAGGTGGGGCTTTGGGCGGCCCCTGGTAATAGGGTGTGGTCTGGGGTTGTCCCTTCTGGTCTCCGCTCCAACTGCGACCAGTTTTCTTCTTCTCTGCCACCTCCACCCATCTGGCTCCAATCTCTCCTGCCTCGATTACAGTTTTGGGCTTCCCATCTAGGATGTATCTTTCTATTTCCTCAGGAACACCCTCTAAGAATTGTTCCATTTGCATTAGGAAGGGCAAATCTACTGGAGATTCAACACTTGCTCCAGATATCCAGGCATCCCCATGTTTCACAATGTGGTAGGCATGTCGGGTAAATGACACCTCTGGTTTCCACCTTAGGGCTCTGAACCTCCGACGAGACTGCTCGGGTGTTATCCCCATTCTGACTCTCGCCTTGGATTTAAACAGTTCATACTTGTTCATGTGTTCTTTAGGCATTTCAGCTGCCACCTCAGCTAAGGGTCCACTGAGCTGCGGCCTCAGCTCTACCATGTATTGGTCAGTAGAGATGTTGTACCCAAGGCAGGCCCTTTCGAAGTTTTCTAAGAAGGCCTCAGTATCATCACCTGCCTTGTAGGTGGGGAACTTTCTGGGATGGGGAGTGGTACCTGGAGAAGGATTGCTAGGGTTTGTTGGTATATTCTGCTGAGCCTTTACCTTCTCCATCTCCAGTGCATGCTTCCTCTCTTTTTCCTTCTCCTCCTCCACATGCTTCCTCTCTTTTTCCTTCTCCTCCTCCACATGCTTCCTTGCCTCCATTTCCCTCCTGTGGGCAGCCTTCTGTACCTCCTTTTCCAGCTGCATGAGTTCTATCTGTCTTTCATGTTCCTTTTGTTTTTCCTCAGCCTGAAATCTGGCTAATTCCATCTTTTGTTGTGCTGTGGATTCTGTCATCCTAACCTCTCTGTTTTTAACTAACTTTACACCCGAGGCTTAGAAATAAACAAACAAAACTTGGCTGTAAAATTTTGCTGTGCTGGAATAGAATACCTATTCTCTGATAGTGATTGTCAGCCTACAGAAAAAGACAATTCCCTTGTCTCTGCTCTGGGCCCAAATCAAAGCAAAAACTTCCAACTACTTTGAAACCTGTTTACCCAGCCCAAAGAAAAAACAAGTTTCCTTTTTAAACTTGTGCTCCTTGTAAAAAATCAAAATCCAAAAAAAAAAACCCTGCCACTTTTGTCTCCAGGCAAATGGGTAGAACACCCCTCCTTCTATTTACTTTTAGGGAAACAAAAAACTCTGGGTTGGAAGACTGTGAATTTCCCTGCAGGAGTTAAGTACCCTGCCTCCAGGCAAAGAAAACCTGCAATTCACAAAGATAATCCCCTTTTGTCTCTGCTTGGCCACAAAGCAGAGAAAAACAAGCTGCTTTCAGTTTCAGCTGCTTCTGGACTTCCTTTTTTTAAAAATCTGTATTTCTAGTTCAAAAAAATCTCAACTGGATCTCAAAATGATTTCAGGTTAATCCCACCACTCTGCCACCATGTCAAGGTTCCTCCCCCACTCTGAACTCTAGGGTACAGATGTGGGGACCTGCATGAAAAACCTCCTAAGCTTATCTTTACCAGCTTAGGTCAAAACTTCCCCAAGGTACAAAATATTCCACCCTTTTGTCCTTGGATTGGCCGCTACCACCACCAAACAAATACTGGTTACTGGGGAAGAGCTGTTTGGACACGTCTTTCCCCCCAAAATACTTCCCCAAAACCTTGCACCCCACTTCCTGGACAAGGTTTGGTAAAAAGCCTCACCAATTTGCCTAGGTGACTACAGACCCAGACCCTTGGATCTTAAGAACAATGAACAATCCTCCCAACACTTGCACCCTCCCTTTCCTGGGAAATGTTGGATAAAAAGCCTCACCAATTTGCATAGGTGACCACAGACCCAAACCCCTGGATCTGAGAACAATGAAAAAGCATTCAGTTTTCTTACAAAAAGACTTTTAATAAAAATAGAAGTAATTAGAAATAAGAAATCCCCCCTGTAAAATCAGGATGGTAAATACCTTACAGGGTAATTAGATTCAAAACATAGAGAACCCCTCTAGGCAAAAACCTTAAGTTACAAAAAAGATACACAGACAGAAATAGTTATTCTATTCAGCACAATTCTTTTCTCAGCCATTTAAAGAAATCATAATCTAACACATACCTAGCTAGATTACTTACTAAAAGTTCTAAGGCTTCATTCCTGGTCTATCTCCGGCAAAGGCAGAATGTAGACAGACCCACATACCCTTTGTTTCTCTCCCTCCTCCCAGCTTTTGAAAGTATCTTGTCTCCTCATTGGTCATTTTGGTCAGGTGCCAGCGAGGTTACCTTTAGCTTCTTAACCCTTTACAGGTGACAGGAGATTTCCTCTGGCCAGGAGGGATTTTAAAGGGGTTTACCCTTCCCTTTCTATTTATGACACCCCCTCCTACTACACACACCCCCTCCAGCATCCCCCAGATACCCCCTCCTACTACACACACCCCTCCAGCATCCCCCAGATACCCCCTCCTAGTACACACACCCCTCCAGCATGCCCCAGATACCCCCTCCTAGGACACACACCCCTCCAGCATCCCCCAGATACCCCCTCCTAGTACACACACCCCTCCAGCATCCCCCAGATACCCCCTCCTAGTACACACACCCCTCCAGCATCCCCAGATACCCCCTCCTACTACACACACCCCTCCAGCATCCCCCAGATACCCCCTCCTACTACACACACCCCTCCAGCATCCCCCAGATACCCCCTCCTACTACACACATCCCCTCCAGCATCCCCCAGATACCCCCTCCTAGTACACACACCCCTCCAGCACCCCCCAGATACCCCTCCTAGTACACACCCCCCCCCAGCATCCCCCAGATACCCCCTCCTAGTACACACACCCCTCCAGCACCCCCCAGATACCCCTCCTAGTACACACACACCCCCATCATCCCCCAGATACCCCCTCCTAGTACACACACCCCTCCAGCATCCCCCAGATACCCCCTCCTAATACACACACCGCTCCAGCATCCCCCAGATACGACCTCCTAGTACACACATCCCCTCCAGCATTCCCCAGATACCCCCTCCTAGTACACACACCCCTCCAGCATCCCCCAGATACCCCCTCCTAGTACACATACCCCTCCAGCATCCCCCAGATAAGCCCTCCTACTACACACACCCCTCCAGCATTCCCCAGATACCCCCTCCTACTACACACATCCCCTCCAGCATCCCCCAGATACCCCCTCCTAGTACACACACCCCTCCAGCATCCCCCAGATACCCCCTCGTACTACACACACCCCTCCAGCATCCCCCAGTTACCCCCTCCTAGTACACACACCCCTCCAGCATCCCCCAGATACCCCCTCCTAGTACACACACCCCTCCAGCATGCCCCAGATACCCCCTCCTACTACACACACCCCTCCAGCATCCCCCAGATACCCCCTCCTAGTACACACAGCCCTCCAGCATCCCCCAGATACCCCCTCCTAGGACACACACCCCTCCAGCATTCCCCAGATACCCCCTCCTAGTACACACACCCCTCCAGCATCCCCCAGATACCCCCTCCTACTACACACACCCCTCCAGCATGCCCCAGATACCCCCTCCTAGGACACACACCCCTCCAGCATCCCCCAGATACCCCCTCCTAGTACACACACCCCTCCAGCATCCCCCAGATACTCCCTCCTAGTACACACACCCCTCCAGCATCCCCAGATACCCCCTCCTAATACACACATCCCCTCCAGCATCCCCCAGATACCCCCTCCTAGTACACACACCCCTCCAGCATGCCCCAGATACCCCCTCCTAGGACACACACCCCTCCAGCATCCCCCAGATACCCCCTCCTAGTACACACACCCCTCCAGCATCCCCCAGATACCCCCTCCTAGTACACACACCCCTCCAGCATCCCCAGATACCCCCTCCTACTACACACACCCCTCCAGCATCCCCCAGATACCCCCTCCTACTACACACACCCCTCCAGCATCCCCCAGATACCCCCTCCTACTACACACATCCCCTCCAGCATCCCCCAGATACCCCCTCCTAGTACACACACCCCTCCAGCACCCCCCAGATACCCCTCCTAGTACACACACCCCCCCAGCATCCCCCAGATACCCCTCCTAGTACACACACCCCTCCAGCACCCCCCAGATACCCCTCCTAGTACACACACACCCCCATCATCCCCCAGATACCCCCTCCTAGTACACACACCCCTCCAGCATCCCCCAGATACCCCCTCCTAATACACACACCGCTCCAGCATCCCCCAGATACCCCCTCCTAGTACACACATCCCCTCCAGCATTCCCCAGATACCCCCTCCTAGTACACACACCCCTCCAGCATTCCCCAGATACGCCCTCCTAGTACACACACCCCTCCAGCATCCCCCAGATAACCCCTCCTACTACACACACCCCTCCAGCATCCCCCAGATACCCCCTCGTACTACACACACCCCTCCAGCATCCCCCAGTTACCCCCTCCTAGTACACACACCCCTCCAGCATCCCCCAGATACCTCCTCCTAGTACACACACCCCTCCAGCATTCCCCAGATACCCCCTCCTACTACACACACCCCTCCAGCATCCCCCAGATACCCCCTCCTAGTACACACAGCCCTCCAGCATCCCCCAGATACCCCCTCCTAGGACACACACCCCTCCAGCATCCCCCAGATACCCCCTCCTAGTACACACACCCCTCCAGCATGCCCCAGATACCCCCTCCTAGGACACACACCCCTCCAGCATCCCCCAGATACCCCCTCCTAGTACACACACGCCTCCAGCATCCCCCAGATACCCCCTCCTAGTACACACACCCCTCCAGCATCCCCAGATACCCCCTCCTACTACACACACCCCTCCAGCATCCCCCAGATACCCCCTCCTAGGACACAAACCCCTCCAGAATCCCCCAGATACCCCCTCCTACTACACACACCCCCCAGCATCCCCCAGATACCCCCTCCTAGTACACACACCCCTCCAGCATCGCCCAGATACCCCCTCCTAATACACACACCCCACCAGCACCCCCCATATACCCCCTCCTAGTACACACACCCCTCCAGCATCCCCCAGATACCCCCTCCTAGTACACACACCCCTCCAGCATCCCCCAGATACCCCCTCCTAGTACACACACCCCTCCAGCATCCCCCAGATACCCCCTCCTACTACACACACCCCTCCAGCATCCCCCAGATACCCCCTCCTACTACACACATCCCCTCCAGCATCCCCCAGATACCCCCTCCTAGTACACACACCCCTCCAGCATCCCCCAGATACCCCTCCTAGTACACACACACCCCCATCATCCCCCAGATACCCCCTCCTAGTACACACACCCCTCCAGCATTCCCCAGATACCCCCTCCTAATACACACACCGCTCCAGCATCCCCCAGATACCCCCTCCTAGTACACACACCCCTCCAGCATCCCCCAGACACCCCCTCCTAATACACACCCCTCCAGCATCCCCCAGATACCCCCTCCTAGTACACACACCCCTCCAGCATCCCCCAGACACCCCCTCCTAGTACACACACCCCTCCAGCATCCCCCAGATACCCCCTCCTACTACACACATCCCCTCCAGCATTCCCCAGATACCCCCTCCTAGTACACACACCCCTCCAGCATCCCCCAGATACCCCCTCCTACTACACACACCCCTCCAGCATCCCCCAGATACCCCCTCCTAGTACACACACCCCTCCAGCACCCCCAGATACCCCCTCCTAGTACACACACCCCTCCAGCATCCCCCAGATACCCCCTCCTAGTACACACACCGCTCCAGCATTCCCCAGATACCCCCTCCTAGTACACACACCCCTCCAGCATCCCCAGATACCCCCTCCTACTACACACACCCATCCAGCATACCCCAGATACCCCCTCCTAGTACACACACCCCTCCAGCATCCCCCAGATACCCCCTCCTAGTACACACACCGCTCCAGCATTCCCCAGATACCCCCTCCTAGTACACACACCCCTCCAGCACCCCCCAGATACCCCTCCTAGTTCACACACACCCCCATCATCCCCCAGATACCCCCTCCTAGTACACACACCCCTCCAGCATCCCCCAGATACCCCCTCCTAGTACACACACCCCTCCAGCATCCCCCAGATAGCCCCTCCTAATACACACACCCCTCCAGCACCCCCCAGATACCCCTCCTAGTACACACACACCCCCATCATCCAACAGATACCCCCTCCTAGTACACACACCCCTCCAGCATCCCCCAGATACCCCCTCCTAATACACACACCGCTCCAGCATCCCCCAGATACCCCCTCCTAGTACACACACCCCTCCAGCATCCCCCAGATACCCCCTCCTAATACACACACCGCTCCAGCATCCCCCAGATACCCCCTCCTAGTACACACATCCCCTCCAGCATCCCCCAGATACCCCCTTCTAGTACACACACCCCTCCAGCATCCCCCAGATACACCCTCCTAGTACAGACACCTCTCCAGCATCCCCCAGATACCCCCTCCTACTACACACATCCCCTCCAGCATCCCCCAGATACCCCCTCCTAGTACACACACCCCTCCAGCATCCCCCAGATACCCCCTCCTAGTACACACACCCCTCTAGCATTCCCCAGATACCCCCTCCTAGTCCTCACACCCCTCCAGCATTCCCCAGATACCCCCTCCTAGTACACACACCCCTCCAGCACCCCCCAGATACCCCCTCCTAGTACACACACCCCTCCAGCATCCCCCAGATACCCCCTCCTAGTACACACACCCCTCCAGCATTCCCCAGATACCCCCTACTACTACACACATCCCCTCCAGCATCCCCCAGATACCCCCTCCTAGTACACACACCCCTCCAGCATCCCCCAGATACCCCCTCCTACTACACACATCCCCTCCAGCATTCCCCAGATACCCCCTCCTAGTACACACACCCCTCCATCATCCCCCAGATACCCCCTCCTACTACACACATCCCCTCCAGCATTCCCCAGATACCCCCTCCTAGTACACACACCCCTCCAGCATTCCCCAGATACCCCCTCCTAGTACACACACCCCTCCAGCATCCCCCAGATACCCCCTCCTACTACACACATCCCCTCCAGCATCCCCCAGATACCCCCTCCTAGTACACACACCCCTCCAGCATCCCCCAGATACCCCCTCCTACTACACACACCCCTCCAGCATTCCCCAGATACCCCCTCCTAGTACACACACCCCTCTAGCATTCCCCAGATACCCCCTCCTAGTACTCACACCCCTCCAGCATTCCCCAGATACCCCCTCCTAGTACACACACCCCTCCAGCACCCCCCAGATACCCCCTCCTAGTACACACACCCCTCCAGCATCCCCCAGATACCCCCTCCTAGTACACACACCCCTCCAGCATTCCCCAGATACCCCCTCCTACTACACACATCCCCTCCAGCATCCCCCAGATACCCCCTCCTAGTACACACACCCCTCCAGCATCCCCCAGATACCCCCTCCTACTACACACATCCCCTCCAGCATTCCCCAGATACCCCCTCCTAGTACACACACCCCTCCAGCATCCCCCAGATACCCCCTCCTACTACACACATCCCCTCCAGCATTCCCCAGATACCCCCTCCTAGTACACACACCCCTCCAGCATTCCCCAGATACCCCCTCCTAGTACACACACCCCTCCAGCATCCCCCAGATACCCCCTCCTACTACACACATCCCCTCCAGCATCCCCCAGATACCCCCTCCTAGTACACACACCCCTCCAGCATCCCCCAGATACCCCCTCCTACTACACACACCCCTCCAGCATTCCCCAGATACCCCCTCCTACTACACACATCCCCTCCAGCATCCCCCAGATACCCCTCCTAGTACACACACCCCTCCAGCATCCCCCAGATACCCCTCCTCGTACACACACCCCTCCAGCATCCCCCAGATACTCCCTCCTACTACACACACCCCTCCAGCATCCCCCAGATACCCCCTCCTAGTACACACACCCCTCCAGCATCCCCAGATACCCCCTCCTACTACACACACCCCTCCAGCATCCCCCAGATACCCCCTCCTACTACACACACCCCTCCAGCATCCCCCAGATACCCCCTCCTACTACACACACCCCTCCAGCATCCCCCAGATACCCCCTCCTAGTACACACACCCCTCCAGCACCCCCCAGATACCCCTCCTAGTACACACCCCCCCCCAGCATCCCCCAGATACCCCCTCCTAGTACACACACCCCTCCAGCACCCCCCAGATACCCCTCCTAGTACACACACACCCCCATCATCCCCCAGATACCCCCTCCTAGTACACACACCCCTCCAGCATCCCCCAGATACCCCCTCCTAATACACACACCGCTCCAGCATCCCCCAGATACGACCTCCTAGTACACACATCCCCTCCAGCATTCCCCAGATACCCCCTCCTAGTACACACACCCCTCCAGCATTCCCCAGATACCCCCTCCTAGTACACACACCCCTCCAGCATCCCCCAGATAAGCCCTCCTACTACACACACCCCTCCAGCATTCCCCAGATACCCCCTCCTACTACACACATCCCCTCCAGCATCCCCCAGATACCCCCTCCTAGTACACACACCCCTCCAGCATCCCCCAGATACCCCCTCGTACTACACACACCCCTCCAGCATCCCCCAGTTACCCCCTCCTAGTACACACACCCCTCCAGCATCCCCCAGATACCCCCTCCTAGTACACACACCCCTCCAGCATTCCCCAGATACCCCCTCCTACTACACACACCCCTCCAGCATCCCCCAGATACCCCCTCCTAGTACACACAGCCCTCCAGCATCCCCCAGATACCCCCTCCTAGGACACACACCCCTCCAGCATTCCCCAGATACCCCCTCCTAGTACACACACCCCTCCAGCATCCCCCAGATACCCCCTCCTAGTACACACACCCCTCCAGCATGCCCCAGATACCCCCTCCTAGGACACACACCCCTCCAGCATCCCCCAGATACCCCCTCCTGGTACACACACCCCTCCAGCATCCCCCAGATACCCCCTCCTAGTACACACACCCCTCCAGCATCCCCAGATACCCCCTCCTACTACACACATCCCCTCCAGCATCCCCCAGATACCCCCTCCTAGTACACACACCCCTCCAGCATGCCCCAGATACCCCCTCCTAGGACACACACCCCTCCAGCATCCCCCAGATACCCCCTCCTAGTACACACACCCCTCCAGCATCCCCCAGATACCCCCTCCTAGTACACACACCCCTCCAGCATCCCCAGATACCCCCTCCTACTACACACACCCCTCCAGCATCCCCCAGATACCCCATCCTACTACACACACCCCTCCAGCATCCCCCAGATACCCCCTCCTACTACACACACCCCTCCAGCATCCCCCAGATACCCCCTCCTAGTACACACACCCCTCCAGCATCCCCCAGATACCCCCTCCTACTACACACATCCCCTCCAGCATTCCCCAGATACCCCCTCCTAGTACACACACCCCTCCAGCATCCCCCTGATACCCCCTCCTAGTACACACACCCCTCCAGCATCCCCCAGATACCCCCTCCTACTACACACATCCCCTCCAGCATTCCCCAGATACCCCCTCCTAGTACACAGACCCCTCCAGCATCCCCCTGATACCCCCTCCTAGTACACACACCCCTCCAGCATCCCCAGATACCCCCTCCTAGTACACACACCCCTCCAGCATCCCCCAGATACCCCCTCCTAGTACACACACCCCTCCAGCATCCCCAGATACCCCCTCCTACTACACACACCCCTCCAGCATCCCCCAGATACCCCCTCCTAGTACACACACCCCTCGAGCATGCCCCAGATACCCCCTCCTAAGACACACACCCCTCCAGCATCCCCCAGATACCCCCTCCTAGTACACACACCCCTCCAGCATCCCCCAGATACCCCCTCCTAGTACACACACCCCTCCAGCACCCCCCAGATACCCCCTCCTAATACACACACCCCTCCAGCATCCCCCAGATACCCCCTCCTAGTACACACACCCCTCCAGCATCCCCCAGATACCCCCTCCTAGTACACACACCCCTCCAGCATCCCCAGATACCCCCTCCTACTACACACACCCCTCCAGCATCCCCCAGGTACCCCCTCCTACTACACACACCCCTCCAGCATCCCCCAGATACCCCCTCCTAGTACACACACCCCTCCAGCATCCCCCAGATACCCCCTCCTACTACACACACCCCTCCAGCATCCCCCAGATACCCCCTCCTAGTACACACACCCCTCCAGCATCCCCCAGGAACCCCCTCCTAGTACTCACACCCCCTCCAGCATCCCCAGATACCCCCTCCTACTACACACACCCCTCCAGCATCCCCCAGATACCCCCTCCTACTACACACACCCCTCCAGCATCCCCCAGATACCCCCTCGTAGTACACACACCCCTCCAGCATCCCCCAGATACCCCCTCCTACTACACACCCCTCCAGCATCCCCCAGATACCCCCTCCTAGTACACACACCCCTCCAGCATCCCCAGATACCCCCTCCTACTACACACACCCATCCAGCATACCCCAGATACCCCCTCCTAGTACACACACCCCTCCAGCATCCCCCAGATACCCCCTCCTAGTACACACACCGCTCCAGCATTCCCCAGATACCCCCTCCTAGTACACACACCCCTCCAGCACCCCCCAGATACCCCTCCTAGTACACACACACCCCCATCATCCCCCAGATACCCCCTCCTAGTACACACACCCCTCCAGCATCCCCCAGATACACCCTCCTAGTACACACACCCCTCCAGCATCCCCCAGATAGCCCCTCCTAATACACACACCCCTCCAGCACCCCCCAGATACCGCTCCTAGTACACACACACCCCCATCATCCAACAGATACCCCCTCCTAGTACACACACCCCTCCAGCATCCCCCAGATACCCCCTCCTAATACACACACCGCTCCAGCATCCCCCAGATACCCCCTCCTAGTACACACACCCCTCCAGCATCCCCCAGATACCCCCTCCTAATACACACACCGCTCCAGCATCCCCCAGATACCCCCTCCTAGTACACACATCCCCTCCAGCATCCCCCAGATACCCCCTTCTAGTACACACACCCCTCCAGCATCCCCCAGATACCCCCTCCTAGTACAGACACCTCTCCAGCATCCCCCAGATACCCCCTCCTACTACACACATCCCCTCCAGCATCCCCCAGATACCCCCTCCTAGTACACACACCCCTCCAGCATGCCCCAGATACCCCCTCCTAGGACACACACCCCTCCAGCATCCCCCAGATACCCCCTCCTAGTACACACACCCCTCCAGCATCCCCCAGATACCCCCTCCTAGTACACACACCCCTCCAGCATCCCCAGATACCCCCTCCTACTACACACACCCCTCCAGCATCCCCCAGATACCCCCTCCTACGACACACACCCCTCCAGCATCCCCCAGATACCCCCTCCTACTACACACATCCCCTCCAGCATCCCCCAGATACCCCCTCCTAGTACACACACCCCTCCAGCACCCCCCAGATACCCCTCCTAGTACACACCCCCCCCCAGCATCCCCCAGATACCCCCTCCTAGTACACACACCCCTCCAGCACCCCCCAGATACCCCTCCTAGTACACACACACCCCCATCATCCCCCAGATACCCCCTCCTAGTACACACACCCCTCCAGCATCCCCCAGATACCCCCTCCTAATACACACACCGCTCCAGCATCCCCCAGATACGACCTCCTAGTACACACATCCCCTCCAGCATTCCCCAGATACCCCCTCCTAGTACACACACCCCTCCAGCATTCCCCAGATACCCCCTCCTAGTACACACACCCCTCCAGCATCCCCCAGATAAGCCCTCCTACTACACACACCCCTCCAGGATTCCCCAGATACCCCCTACTTCTACACACATCCCCTCCAGCATCCCCCAGATACCCCCTCCTAGTACACACACCCCTCCAGCATCCCCCAGATACCCCCTCGTACTACACACACCCCTCCAGCATCCCCCAGTTACCCCCTCCTAGTACACACACCCCTCCAGCATCCCCCAGATACCCCCTCCTAGTACACACACCCCTCCAGCATTCCCCAGATACCCCCTCCTACTACACACACCCCTCCAGCATCCCCCAGATACCCCCTCCTATTACACACAGCCCTCCAGCATCCCCCAGATACCCCCTCCTAGGACACACACCCCTCCAGCATTCCCCAGATACCCCCTCCTAGTACACACACCCCTCCAGCATCCCCCAGATACCCCCTCCTAGTACACACACCCCTCCAGCATGCCCCAGATACCCCCTCCTAGGACACACACCCCTCCAGCATCCCCCAGATACCCCCTCCTAGTACACACACCCCTCCAGCATCCCCCAGATACCCCCTCCTAGTACACACACCCCTCCAGCATCCCCAGATACCCCCTCCTACTACACACATCCCCTCCAGCATCCCCCAGATACCCCCTCTTAGTACACACACCCCTCCAGGATGCCCCAGATACCCCCTCCTAGGACACACACCCCTCCAGCATCCCCCAGATACCCCCTCCTAGTACACACACCCCTCCAGCATCCCCCAGATACCCCCTCCTAGTACACACACCCCTCCAGCATCCCCAGATACCCCCTCCTACTACACACACCCCTCCAGCATCCCCCAGATACCCCCTCCTACTACACACACCCCTCCAGCATCCCCCAGATACCCCCTCCTACTACACACATCCCCTCCAGCATCCCCCAGATACCCCCTCCTAGTACACACACCCCTCCAGCACCCCCCAGATACCCCTCCTAGTACACACACACCCCCATCATCCCCCAGATACCCCCTCCTAGTACACACACCCCTCCAGCATCCCCCAGATACCCCCTCCTAATACACACACCGCTCCAGCATCCCCCAGATACCCCCTCCTAGTACACACATCCCCTCCAGCATTCCCCAGATACCCCCTCCTAGTACACTCACCCCTCCAGCATTCCCCAGATACGCCCTCCTAGTACACACACCCCTCCAGCATCCCCCAGATAACCCCTCCTACTACACACACCCCTCCAGCATCCCCCAGATACCCCCTCGTACTACACACACCCCTCCAGCATCCCCCAGTTACACCCTCCTAGTACACACACCCCTCCAGCATCCCCCAGATACCTCCTCCTAGTACACACACCCCTCCAGCATTCCCCAGATACCCCCTCCTACTACACACACCCCTCCAGCATCCCCCAGATACCCCCTCCTAGTAAACACAGCCCTCCAGCATCCCCCAGATACCCCCTCCTAGGACACACACCCCTCCAGCATCCCCCAGATACCCCCTCCTAGTACACACACCCCTCCAGCATGCCCCAGATACCCCCTCCTAGGACACACACCCCTCCAGCATCCCCCAGATACCCCCTCCTAGTACACACACCCCTCCAGCATCCCCCAGATACGCCCTCCTAGTACACACACCCCTCCAGCATCCCCAGATACCCCCTCCTACTACACACACCCCTCCAGCATCCCCCAGATACCCCCTCCTAGGACACACACCCCTCCAGCATCCCCCAGATACCCCCTCCTACTACACACACCCCCCAGTATCCCCCAGATACCCCCTCCTAGTACACACACCCCTCCAGCATCGCCCAGATACCCCCTCCTAATACACACACCCCACCAGCACCCCCCATATACCCCCTCCTAGTACACACACCCCTCCAGCATCCCCCAGATACCCCCTCCTAGTACACACACCCCTCCAGCATCCCCCAGATACCCCCTCCTAGTACACACACCCCTCCAGCATCGCCCAGATACCCCCTCCTAATACACACACCCCACCAGCACCCCCCATATACCCCCTCCTAGTACACACACCCCTCCAGCATCCCCCAGATACCCCCTCCTAGTACACACACCCCTCCAGCATCCCCCAGATACCCCCTCCTACTACACACACCCCTCCAGCATCCCCCAGATACCCCCTCCTACTACACACACCCCTCCAGCATCCCCCAGATACCCTCTCCTACTACACACATCCCCTCCAGCATCCCCCAGATACCCCCTCCTAGTACACACACCCCTCCAGCATCCCCCAGATACCCCTCCTAGTACACACACACCCCCATCATCCCCCAGATACCCCCTCCTAGTACACACACCCCTCCAGCATCCCCCAGATACCCCCTCCTAATACACACACCGCTCCAGCATCCCCCAGATACCCCCTCCTAGTACACACACCCCTCCAGCATCCCCCAGACACCCCCTCCTAATACACACCCCTCCAGCATCCCCCAGATACCCCCTCCTAGTACACACACCCCTCCAGCATCCCCCAGACACCCCCTCCTAGTACACACACCCCTCCAGCATCCCCCAGATACCCCCTCCTACTACACACATCCCCTCCAGCATTCCCCAGATACCCCCTCCTAGTACACACACCCCTCCAGCATCCCCCAGATACCCCCTCCTACTACACACACCCCTCCAGCATCCCCCAGATACCCCCTCCTAGTACACACAACCCTCCAGCACCCCCAGATACCCCCTCCTAGTACACACACCCCTCCAGCATCCCCCAGATACCCCCTCCTAGTACACACACCCCTCCAGCATCCCCCAGATACCCCCTCCTAGTACACACACCGCTCCAGCATCCCCCAGATACCCCCTCCTAGTACACACACCCCTCCAGCATCCCCCAGATACCCCCTCCTAGTACACACACTCCTCCAGCATTCCCCAGATACCCCCTCCTAGTACACACACCCCTCCAGCATCCCCAGATACCCCCTCCTAGGACACACACCCCTCCAGCATCCCCCAGACACCCCCTCCTACTACACACCCCTCCAGCATCCCCCAGATACCCCCTCCTACTACACACACCCCTCCAGCATCCCCCAGATACCCCTCCTAGTACACACACCCCTCCAGCATCCCCCAGACACCCCCTCCTACTACACACCCCTCCAGCATCCCCCAGATACCCCCTCCTACTACACACACCCCTCCAGCATCCCCCAGATACCCCTCCTAGTACACACACCCCTCCAGCATCCCCCAGATACCCCCTCCTACTACACACACCCCTCCAGCATTCCCCAGATACCCCCTCCTAGTACACACACCCCTCCAGCATCCCCAGATACCCCCTCCTAGTACACACACCCCTCCAGCATCCCCCAGACACCCCCTCCTAGTACACACACCCCTCCAGCATCCCCCAGATATCCCCTCCTAGTACACACACCCCTCCAGCATCCCCCAGATACCCCCTCCTACTACACACACCCCTCCAGCATTCCCCAGATACCCCCTCCTACTACACACATCCCCTCCAGCATCCCCCAGATACCCCCTCCTAGTACACACACCCCTCCAGCATCCCCCAGATACCCCCTCCTACTACACACACCCCTCCACCACCCCCCAGATACCCCCTCCTACTCCACACACCCCTCCAGCATCCCCCAGATACCCCCTCCTAGTACACACACCCCTCTAGCATTCCCCAGATACCCCCTCCTAGTCCTCACACCCCTCCAGCATTCCCCAGATACCCCCTCCTAGTACACACACCCCTCCAGCACCCCCCAGATACCCCCTCCTAGTACACACACCCCTCCAGCATCCCCCAGATACCCCCTCCTAGTACACACACCCCTCCAGCATTCCCCAGATACCCCCTACTACTACACACATCCCCTCCAGCATCCCCCAGATACCCCCTCCTAGTACACACACCCCTCCAGCATCCCCCAGATACCCCCTCCTACTACACACATCCCCTCCAGCATTCCCCAGATACCCCCTCCTAGTACACACACCCCTCCAGCATCCCCCAGATACCCCCTCCTACTACACACATCCCCTCCAGCATTCCCCAGATACCCCCTCCTAGTACACACACCCATCCAGCATTCCCCAGATACCCCCTCCTAGTACACACACCCCTCCAGCATCCCCCAGATACCCCCTCCTACTACACACATCCCCTCCAGCATCCCCCAGATACCCCCTCCTAGTACACACACCCCTCCAGCATCCCCCAGATACCCCTCCTAGTACACACACCCCTCCAGCATCCCCCAGATACCCCCTCCTACTACACACACCCCTCCAGCATTCCCCAGATACCCCCTCCTAGTACACACACCCCTCTAGCATTCCCCAGATACCCCCTCCTAGTACTCACACCCCTCCAGCATTCCCCAGATACCCCCTCCTAGTACACACACCCCTCCAGCACCCCCCAGATACCCCCTCCTAGTACACACACCCCTCCAGCATCCCCCAGATACCCCCTCCTAGTACACACACCCCTCCAGCATTCCCCAGATACCCCCTCCTACTACACACATCCCCTCCAGCATCCCCCAGATACCCCCTCCTAGTACACACACCCCTCCAGCATCCCCCAGATACCCCCTCCTACTACACACATCCCCTCCAGCATTCCCCAGATACCCCCTCCTAGTACACACACCCCTCCAGCATCCCCCAGATACCCCCTCCTACTACACACATCCCCTCCAGCATTCCCCAGATACCCCCTCCTAGTACACACACCCCTCCAGCATTCCCCAGATACCCCCTCCTAGTACACACACCCCTCCAGCATCCCCCAGATACCCCCTCCTACTACACACATCCCCTCCAGCATCCCCCAGATACCCCCTCCTAGTACACACACCCCTCCAGCATCCCCCAGATACCCCCTCCTACTACACACACCCCTCCAGCATTCCCCAGATACCCCCTCCTACTACACACATCCCCTCCAGCATCCCCCAGATACCCCTCCTAGTACACACACCCCTCCAGCATCCCCCAGATACCCCTCCTCGTACACACACCCCTCCAGCATCCCCCAGATACTCCCTCCTACTACACACACCCCTCCAGCATCCCCCAGATACCCCCTCCTAGTACACACACCCCTCCAGCATCCCCAGATACCCCCTCCTACTACACACACCCCTCCAGCATCCCCCAGATACCCCCTCCTACTACACACACCCCTCCAGCATCCCCCAGATACCCCCTCCTACTACACACATCCCCTCCAGCATCCCCCAGATACCCCCTCCTAGTACACACACCCCTCCAGCACCCCCCAGATACCCCTCCTAGTACACACACACCCCCATCATCCCCCAGATACCCCCTCCTAGTACACACACCCCTCCAGCATCCCCCAGATACCCCCTCCTAATACACACACCGCTCCAGCATCCCCCAGATACGACCTCCTAGTACACACATCCCCTCCAGCATTCCCCAGATACCCCCTCCTAGTACACACACCCCTCCAGCATTCCCCAGATACCCCCTCCTAGTACACACACCCCTCCAGCATCCCCCAGATAACCCCTCCTACTACACACACCCCTCCAGCATTCCCCAGATACCCCCTCCTACTACACACATCCCCTCCAGCATCCCCCAGATACCCCCTCCTAGTACACACACCCCTCCAGCATCCCCCAGATACCCCCTCGTACTACACACACCCCTCCAGCATCCCCCAGTTACCCCCTCCTAGTACACAGACCCCTCCAGCATCCCCCAGATACCCCCTCCTAGTACACACACCCCTCCAGCATTCCCCAGATACCCCCTCCTACTACACACACCCCTCCAGCATCCCCCAGATACCCCCTCCTAGTACACACAGCCCTCCAGCATCCCCCAGATACCCCCTCCTAGGACACACACCCCTCCAGCATTCCCCAGATACCCCCTCCTAGTACACACACCCCTCCAGCATCCCCCAGATACCCCCTCCTAGTACACACACCCCTCCAGCATGCCCCAGATACCCCCTCCTAGGACACACACCCCTCCAGCATCCCCCAGATACCCCCTCCTGGTACACACACCCCTCCAGCATCCCCCAGATACCCCCTCCTAGTACACACACCCCTCCAGCATCCCCAGATACCCCCTCCTACTACACACATCCCCTCCAGCATCCCCCAGATACCCCCTCCTAGTACACACACCCCTCCAGCATGCCCCAGATACCCCCTCCTAATACACACACCGCTCCAGCATCCCCCAGATACGACCTCCTAGTACACACATCCCCTCCAGCATTCCCCAGATACCCCCTCCTAGTACACACACCCCTCCAGCATTCCCCAGATACCCCCTCCTAGTACACACACCCCTCCAGCATCCCCCAGATAAGCCCTCCTACTACACACACCCCTCCAGCATTCCCCAGATACCCCCTCCTACTACACACATCCCCTCCAGCATCCCCCAGATACCCCCTCCTAGTACACACACCCCTCCAGCATCCCCCAGATACCCCCTCGTACTACACACACCCCTCCAGCATCCCCCAGTTACCCCCTCCTAGTACACAGACCCCTCCAGCATCCCCCAGATACCCCCTCCTAGTACACACACCCCTCCAGCATTCCCCAGATACCCCCTCCTACTACACACACCCCTCCAGCATCCCCCAGATACCCCCTCCTAGTACACACAGCCCTCCAGCATCCCCCAGATACCCCCTCCTAGGACACACACCCCTCCAGCATTCCCCAGATACCCCCTCCTAGTACACACACCCCTCCAGCATCCCCCAGATACCCCCTCCTAGTACACACACCCCTCCAGCATGCCCCAGATACCCCCTCCTAGGACACACACCCCTCCAGCATCCCCCAGATACCCCCTCCTGGTACACACACCCCTCCAGCATCCCCCAGATACCCCCTCCTAGTACACACACCCCTCCAGCATCCCCAGATACCCCCTCCTACTACACACATCCCCTCCAGCATCCCCCAGATACCCCCTCCTAGTACACACACCCCTCCAGCATGCCCCAGATACCCCCTCCTAGGACACACACCCCTCCAGCATCCCCCAGATACCCCCTCCTAGTACACACACCCCTCCAGCATCCCCCAGATACCCCCTCCTAGTACACACACCCCTCCAGCATCCCCAGATACCCCCTCCTACTACACACACCCCTCCAGCATCCCCCAGATACCCCCTCCTACTACACACACCCCTCCAGCATCCCCCAGATACCCCCTCCTACTACACACATCCCCTCCAGCATCCCCCAGATACCCCCTCCTAGTACACACACCCCTCCAGCACCCCCCAGATACCCCTCCTAGTACACACACCCCCCCAGCATCCCCCAGATACCCCTCCTAGTACACACACCCCTCCAGCACCCCCCAGATACCCCTCCTAGTACACACACACCCCCATCATCCCCCAGATACCCCCTCCTAGTACACACACCCCTCCAGCATCCCCCAGATACCCCCTCCTAATACACACACCGCTCCAGCATCCCCCAGATACCCCCTCCTAGTACACACATCCCCTCCAGCATTCCCCAGATACCCCCTCCTAGTACACACACCCCTCCAGCATCCCCCAGATAACCCCTCCTACTACACACACCCCTCCAGCATCCCTCAGATACCCCCTCGTACTACACACACCCCTCCAGCATCCCCCAGTTACCCCCTCCTAGTACACACACCCCTCCAGCGTCCCCCAGATACCCCCTCCTAGTACACACACCCCTCCAGCATTCCCCAGATACCCCCTCCTACTACACACACCCCTCCAGCATCCCCCAGATACCCCCTCCTAGTACACACAGCCCTCCAGCATCCCCCAGATACCCCCTCCTAGGACACACACCCCTCCAGCATTCCCCAGATACCCCCTCCTAGTACACACACCCCTCCAGCATCCCCCAGATACCCCCTCCTAGTACACACACCCCTCCAGCATCCCCAGATACCCCCTCCTACTACACACACCCCTCCAGCATCCCCCAGATACCCCCTCCTAGGACACACACCCCTCCAGCATCCCCCAGATACCCCCTCCTACTACACACACCCCCCAGCATCCCCCAGATACCCCCTCCTAGTACACACACCCCTCCAGCATCGCCCAGATACCCCCTCCTAATACACACACCCCACCAGCACCCCCCATATACCCCCTCCTAGTACACACACCCCTCCAGCATCCCCCAGATACCCCCTCCTAGTACACACACCTCTCCAGCATCCCCCAGATACCCCCTCCTACTACACACATCCCCTCCAGCATCCCCCAGATACCCCCTCCTAGTACACACACCCCTCCAGCATGCCCCAGATACCCCCTCCTAGGACACACACCCCTCCAGCATCCCCCAGATACCCCCTCCTAGTACACACACCCCTCCAGCATCCCCCAGATACCCCCTCCTACTACACACACCCCTCCAGCATCCCCCAGATACCCCCTCCTACTACACACACCCCTCCAGCATCCCCCAGATACCCCCTCCTACTACACACATCCCCTCCAGCATCCCCCAGATACCCCCTCCTAGTACACACACCCGTCCAGCATCCCCCAGATACCCCTCCTAGTACACACACACCCCCATCATCCCCCAGATACCCCCTCCTAGTACACACACCCCTCCAGCATCCCCCAGATACCCCCTCCTAATACACACACCGCTCCAGCATCCCCCAGATACCCCCTCCTAGTACACACACCCCTCCAGCATCCCCCAGACACCCCCTCCTAATACACACCCCTCCAGCATCCCCCAGATACCCCCTCCTAGTACACAGACCCCTCCAGCATCCCCCAGACACCCCCTCCTAGTACACACACCCCTCCAGCATCCCCCAGATACCCCCTCCTACTACACACACCCCTCCAGCATCCCCCAGATACCCCCTCCTAGTACACACACCCCTCCAGCACCCCCAGATACCCCCTCCTAGTACACACACCCCTCCAGCATCCCCCAGATACCCCCTCCTAGTACACACACCCCTCCAGCATCCCCCAGATACCCCCTCCTAGTACACACACCGCTCCAGCATCCCCCAGATACCCCCTCCTAGTACACACACCCCTCCAGCATCCCCCAGATACCCCCTCCTAGTACACACACTCCTCCAGCATTCCCCAGATACCCCCTCCTAGTACACACACCCCTCCAGCATCCCCAGATACCCCCTCCTAGGACACACACCCCTCCAGCATCCCCCAGACACCCCCTCCTACTACACACCCCTCCAGCATCCCCCAGACACCCCCTCCTACTACACACCCCTCCAGCATCCCCCAGATACCCCCTCCTACTACACACACCCCTCCAGCATCCCCCAGATACCCCCTCCTACTACACACATCCCCTCCAGCATCCCCCAGATACCCCCTCCTAGTACACACACCCCTCCAGCACCCCCCAGATACCCCTCCTAGTACACACACCCCCCCAGCATCCCCCAGATACCCCTCCTAGTACACACACCCCTCCAGCACCCCCCAGATACCCCTCCTAGTACACACACACCCCCATCATCCCCCAGATACCCCCTCCTAGTACACACACCCCTCCAGCATCCCCCAGATACCCCCTCCTAATACACACACCGCTCCAGCATCCCCCAGATACCCCCTCCTAGTACACACATCCCCTCCAGCATTCCCCAGATACCCCCTCCTAGTACACACACCCCTCCAGCATTCCCCAGATACCCCCTCCTAGTACACACACCCCTCCAGCATCCCCCAGATAACCCCTCCTACTACACACACCCCTCCAGCATCCCCCACATACCCCCTCGTACTACACACACCCCTCCAGCATCCCCCAGTTACCCCCTCCTAGTACACACACCCCTCCAGCATCCCCCAGATACCCCCTCCTAGTACACACACCCCTCCAGCATTCCCCAGATACCCCCTCCTACTACACACACCCCTCCAGCATCCCCCAGATACCCCCTCCTAGTACACACAGCCCTCCAGCATTCCCCAGATACCCCCTCCTAGTACACACACCCCTCCAGCATCCCCCAGATACCCCCTCCTAGTACACACACCCCTCCAGCATGCCCCAGATACCCCCTCCTAGGACACACACCCCTCCAGCATCCCCCAGATACCCCCTCCTAGTACACACACCCCTCCAGCATCCCCCAGATACCCCCTCCTAGTACACACACCCCTCCAGCATCCCCAGATACCCCCTCCTACTTCACACACCCCTCCAGCATCCCCCAGATACCCCCTCCTAGGACACACACCCCTCCAGCATCCCCCAGATACCCCCTCCTACTACACACACCCCCCAGCATCCCCCAGATACCCCCTCCTAGTACACACACCCCTCCAGCATCGCCCAGATACCCCCTCCTAATACACACACCCCACCAGCACCCCCCATATACCCCCTCCTAGTACACACACCCCTCCAGCATCCCCCAGATACCCCCTCCTAGTACACACACCCCTCCAGCATCCCCCAGATACCCCCTCCTAGTACACACACCTCTCCAGCATCCCCCAGATACCCCCTCCTACTACACACATCCCCTCCAGCATCCCCCAGATACCCCCTCCTAGTACACACACCCCTCCAGCATGCCCCAGATACCCCCTCCTAGGACACACACCCCTCCAGCATCCCCCAGATACCCCCTCCTAGTACACACACCCCTCCAGCATCCCCCAGATACCCCCTCCTAGTACACACACCCCTCCAGCATCCCCAGATACCCCCTCCTACTACACACACCCCTCCAGCATCCCCCAGATACCCCCTCCTACTACACACACCCCTCCAGCATCCCCCAGATACCCCCTCCTACTACACACATCCCCTCCAGCATCCCCCAGATACCCCCTCCTAGTACACACACCCCTCCAGCATCCCCCAGATACCCCTCCTAGTACACACACACCCCCATCATCCCCCAGATACCCCCTCCTAGTACACACACCCCTCCAGCATCCCCCAGATACCCCCTCCTAATACACACACCGCTCCAGCATCCCCCAGATACCCCCTCCTAGTACACACACCCCTCCAGCATCCCCCAGACACCCCCTCCTAATACACACCCCTCCAGCATCCCCCAGATACCCCCTCCTAGTACACACACCCCTCCAGCATCCCCCAGACACCCCCTCCTAGTACACACACCCCTCCAGCATCCCCCAGATACCCCCTCCTACTACACACATCCCCTCCAGCATTCCCCAGATACCCCCTCCTAGTACACACACCCCTCCAGCATCCCCCAGATACCCCCTCCTAGTACACACACCCCTCCAGCACCCCCAGATACCCCCTCCTAGTACACACACCCCTCCAGCATCCCCCAGATACCCCCTCCTAGTACACACACCCCTCCAGCATCCCCCAGATACCCCCTCCTAGTACACACACCGCTCCAGCATCCCCCAGATACCCCCTCCTAGTACACACACCCCTCCAGCATCCCCCAGATACCCCCTCCTAGTACACACACTCCTCCAGCATTCCCCAGATACCCCCTCCTAGTACACACACCCCTCCAGCATCCCCAGATACCCCCTCCTAGGACACACACCCCTCCAGCATCCCCCAGACACCCCCTCCTACTACACACCCCTCCAGCATCCCCCAGACACCCCCTCCTACTACACACCCCTCCAGCATCCCCCAGATACCCCCTCCTACTACACACACCCCTCCAGCATCCCCCAGATACCCCTCCTAGTACACACACCCCTCCAGCATCCCCCAGATACCCCCTCCTACTACACACATCCCCTCCAGCATTCCCCAGATACCCCCTCCTACTACACACACCCCTCCAGCATCCCCCAGATACCCCCTCCTACTACACACATCCCCTCCAGCATTCCCCAGATACCCCCTCCTAGTACACACACCCCTCCAGCATCCCCAGATACCCCCTCCTAGTACACACACCCCTCCAGCATCCCCCAGACACCCCCTCCTAGTACACACACCCCTCCAGCATCCCCCAGATACCCCCTCCTAGTACACACACCCCTCCAGCATCCCCCAGATACCCCCTCCTACTACACACACCCCTCCAGCATTCCCCAGATACCCCCTCCTACTACACACATCCCCTCCAGCATCCCCCAGATACCCCCTCCTAGTACACACACCCCTCCAGCATCCCCCAGATACCCCCTCCTACTACACACACCCCTCCAGCACCCCCCAGATACCCCCTCCTACTCCACACACCCCTCCAGCATCCCCCAGATACCCCCTCCTAGTACACAAACCCCTCTAGCATTCCCCAGATACCCCCTCCTAGTCCTCACACCCCTCCAGCATCCCCAGATACCCCCTCCTAGTACACACACCCCTCCAGCACCCCCCAGATACCCCCTCCTAGTACACACACCCCTCCAGCATCCCCCAGATACCCCCTCCTAGTACACACACCCCTCCAGCATTCCCCAGATACCCCCTACTACTACACACATCCCCTCCAGCATCCCCCAGATACCCCCTCCTACTACACACATCCCCTCCAGCATTCCCCAGATACCCCCTCCTAGTACACACACCCCTCCAGCATCCCCCAGATACCCCCTCCTACTACACACATCCCCTCCAGCATTCCCCAGATACCCCCTCCTAGTACACACACCCCTCCAGCATTCCCCAGATACCCCCTCCTAGTACACACACCCCTCCAGCATCCCCCAGATACCCCCTCCTACTACACACATCCCCTCCAGCATCCCCCAGATACCCCCTCCTAGTACACACACCCCTCCAGCATCCCCCAGATACCCCCTCCTACTACACACACCCCTCCAGCATTCCCCAGATACCCCCTCCTAGTACACACACCCCTCTAGCATTCCCCAGATACCCCCTCCTAGTACTCACACCCCTCCAGCATTCCCCAGATACCCCCTCCTAGTACACACACCCCTCCAGCACCCCCCAGATACCCCCTCCTAGTACACACACCCCTCCAGCATCCCCCAGATACCCCCTCCTAGTACACACACCCCTCCAGCATTCCCCAGATACCCCCTCCTACTACACACATCCCCTCCAGCATCCCCCAGATACCCCCTCCTAGTACACACACCCCTCCAGCATCCCCCAGATACCCCCTCCTACTACACACATCCCCTCCAGCATTCCCCAGATACCCCCTCCTAGTACACACACCCCTCCAGCATTCCCCAGATACCCCCTCCTAGTACACACACCCCTCCAGCATCCCCCAGATACCCCCTCCTACTACACACATCCCCTCCAGCATCCCCCAGATACCCCCTCCTAGTACACACACCCCTCCAGCATCCCCCAGATACCCCCTCCTACTACACACACCCCTCCAGCATTCCCCAGATACCCCCTCCTACTACACACATCCCCTCCAGCATCCCCCAGATACCCCTCCTAGTACACACACCCCTCCAGCATCCCCCAGATACCCCTCCTCGTACACACACCCCTCCAGCATCCCCCAGATACTCCCTCCTACTACACACACCCCTCCAGCATCCCCCAGATACCCCCTCCTAGTACACACACCCCTCCAGCACCCCCCAGATACCCCCTCCTACTACACACACCCCTCCAGCATCCCCCAGATACCCCCTCCTAGTACACACACCCCTCCAGCATTCCCCAGATACCCCCTCTTAGTACACACACCCCTCCAGCATTCCCCAGATACCCCCTACTACTACACACATCCCCTCCAGCATCCCCCAGATACCCCCTCCTAGTACACACACCCCTCCAGCATCCCCCAGATACCCCCTCCTACTACACACATCCCCTCCAGCATTCCCCAGATACCCCCTCCTAGTACACACACCCCTCCAGCATCCCCCAGATACCCCCTCCTACTACACACATCCCCTCCAGCATTCCCCAGATACCCCCTCCTAGTACACACACCCCTCCAGCATTCCCCAGATACCCCCTCCTAGTACACACACCCCTCCAGCATCCCCCAGATACCCCCTCCTACTACACACATCCCCTCCAGCATCCCCCAGATACCCCCTCCTAGTACACACACCCCTCCAGCATCCCCCAGATACCCCCTCCTACTACACACACCCCTCCAGCATTCCCCAGATACCCCCTCCTAGTACACACACCCCTCTAGCATTCCCCAGATACCCCCTCCTAGTACTCACACCCCTCCAGCATTCCCCAGATACCCCCTCCTAGTACACACACCCCTCCAGCACCCCCCAGATACCCCCTCCTAGTACACACACCCCTCCAGCATTCCCCAGATACCCCCTCCTACTACACACATCCCCTCCAGCATCCCCCAGATACCCCCTCCTAGTACACACACCCCTCCAGCATCCCCCAGATACCCCCTCCTACTACACACATCCCCTCCAGCATTCCCCAGATACCCCCTCCTAGTACACACACCCCTCCAGCATCCCCCAGATACCCCCTCCTACTACACACATCCCCTCCAGCATTCCCCAGATACCCCCTCCTAGTACACACACCCCTCAAGCATTCCCCAGATACCCCCTCCTAGTACACACACCCCTCCAGCATCACCCAGATACCCCCTCCTACTACACACATCCCCTCCAGCATCCCCCAGATACCCCCTCCTAGTACACACACCCCTCCAGCATCCCCCAGATACCCCCTCCTACTACACACACCCCTCCAGCATTCCCCAGATACCCCCTCCTACTACACACATCCCCTCCAGCATCCCCCAGATACCCCTCCTAGTACACACACCCCTCCAGCATCCCCCAGATACCCCTCCTCGTACACACACCCCTCCAGCATCCCCCAGATACTCCCTCCTACTACACACACCCCTCCAGCACCCCCCAGATACCCCCTCCTACTACACACACCCCTCCAGCATCCCCCAGATACCCCCTCCTAGTACACACACCCCTCCAGCATTCCCCAGATACCCCCTCTTAGTACACACACCCCTCCAGCATCCCCCAGATATCCCCTCCTACTACACACATCCCCTCCAGCATTCCCCTGATACCCCCTCCTAGTACACACACCCATCCAGCATTCCCCAGATACCCCCTCTTAGTACACACACCCCTCCAGCATCCCCCAGATACCCCCTCCTACTACACACATCCCCTCCAGCATTCCCCAGATACCCCCTCCTAGTACACAGACCCCTCCAGCATCCCCCAGATACCCCCTCCTACTACACACATCCCCTCCAGCATTCCTCAGATACCCCCTCCTAGTACACACACCCCTCCAGCATCCCCAGATACCCCCTCCTAGGACACACCGCTCCAGCATCCCCAAGATACCCCCTCCTAGTACACACACCCCTCCAGCATCCCCCAGACTCCCCCTCCTACTACACACCCCTCCAGCATCCCCCAGATACCCCCTCCTACTACACACACCCCTCCAGCATCCCCCAGATACCCCCTCCTACTACACACACCCCTCCAGCATCCCCCAGATACCCCCTCCTACTACACACACCCCTCCAGCATCCCCCAGATACCCCTCCTAGTACACACACCCCTCCAGCATCCCCCAGATACCCCCTCCTAGTACACACACCCCTCCAGCATCCCCCAGATACCCCCTCCTACTACACACACCCCTCCAGCATCCCCCAGATACCCCTCCTAGTACACACACCCCTCCAGCATCCCCCAGGTACCCCCTCCTACTACACACACCCCTCCAGCATCCCCCAGATACCCCCTCCTACTACACACACCCCTCCAGCATTCCCCAGATACCCCCTCCTAGTACACACACCCCTCCAGTATCCCCATATACGCCCTCCTAGTACACACACCCCTCCAGCATCCCCCAGATACCCCCTCCTACTACACACACCCCTCCAGCACCCCCCAGATACCCCCTCCTAGTACACACACCCCTCCAGCATCCCCCAGATACCCCCTCCTAGTACACACACCCATCCAGCATCGCCCAGATACCCCCTCCTAGTACACACACCCCTCCAGCATCCCCCAGATACCCCCTCCTAGTACACACACCCCTCCAGCATCCCCCAGATACCCCCTCGTACTACACACACCCCTCCAGCATCCCCCAGTTACCCCCTCCTAGTACACACACCCCTCCAGCATCCCCCAGATACCCCCTCGTACTACACACACCCCTCCAGCATCCCCCAGTTACCCCCTCCTAGTACACACACCCCTCCAGCATCCCCCAGATACCCCCTCCTAGTACACACACCCCTCCAGCATTCCCCAGATACCCCCTCCTACTACACACACCCCTCCAGCATCCCCCAGATACCCCCTCCTAGTACACACAGCCCTCCAGCATCCCCCAGATACCCCCTCCTAGGACACACACCCCTCCAGCATTCCCCAGATACCCCCTCCTAGTACACACACCCCTCCAGCATCCCCCAGATACCCCCTCCTAGTACACACACCCCTCCAGCATGCCCCAGATACCCCCTCCTAGGACACACACCCCTCCAGCATCCCCCAGATACCCCCTCCTAGTACACACACCCCTCCAGCATCCCCCAGATACCCCCTCCTAGTACACACACCCCTCCAGCATCCCCAGATACCCCCTCCTACTACACACACCCCTCCAGCATCCCCCAGATACCCCCTCCTAGGACACACACCCCTCCAGCATCCCCCAGATACCCCCTCCTACTACACACACCCCTCCAGCATCCCCCAGATACCCCCTCCTAGTACACACACCCCTCCAGCATCCCCCAGATACCCCCTCCTAGTACACACACCCCACCAGCACCCCCCATATACCCCCTCCTAGTACACACACCCCTCCAGCATCCCCCAGATACCCCCTCCTAGTACACACACCCCTCCAGCATCCCCCAGATACCCCCTCCTAGTACACACACCTCTCCAGCATCCCCCAGATACCCCCTCCTACTACACACATCCCCTCCAGCATCCCCCAGATACCCCCTCCTAGTACACACACCCCTCCAGCATGCCCCAGATACCCCCTCCTAGTACACACACCCCTCCAGCATCCCCAGATACCCCCTCCTACTACACACACCCCTCCAGCATCCCCCAGATACCCCCTCCTACTACACACACCCCTCCAGCATCCCCCAGATACCCCCTCCTAGTACACACACCCCTCCAGCATCCCCCAGATACCCCTCCTAGTACACACACACCCCCATCATCCCCCAGATACCCCCTCCTAGTACACACACCCCTCCAGCATCCCCCAGATACCCCCTCCTAATACACACACCGCTCCAGCATCCCCCAGATACCCCCTCCTAGTACACACACCCCTCCAGCATCCCCCAGACACCCCCTCCTAATACACACCCCTCCAGCATCCCCCAGATACCCCCTCCTAGTACACACACCCCTCCAGCATCCCCCAGACACCCCCTCCTAGTACACACACCCCTCCAGCATCCCCCAGATACCCCCTCCTACTACACACATCCCCTCCAGCATTCCCCAGATACCCCCTCCTAGTACACACACCCCTCCAGCATCCCCCAGATACCCCCTCCTACTACACACACCCCTCCAGCATCCCCCAGATACCCCCTCCTAGTACACACACCCCTCCAGCATCCCCAGATACCCCCTCCTAGTACACACACCCCTCCAGCATCCCCCAGATACCCCCTCCTAGTACACACACCCCTCCAGCATCCCCCAGATACCCCCTCCTAGTACACACACCGCTCCAGCATCCCCCAGATACCCCCTCCTAGTACACACACCCCTCCAGCATCCCCAGATACCCCCTCCTAGTACACACACCCCTCCAGCATCCCCCAGACACCCCCTCCTAGTACACACACCCCTCCAGCATCCCCCAGATACCCCCTCCTAGTACACACACCCCTCCAGCATTCCCCAGATACCCCCTCCTAGTACACACACCCCTCCAGCACCCCCCAGATACCCCTCCTAGTACACACACACCCCCATCATCCCCCAGATACCCCCTCCTAGTACACACACCCCTCCAGCATCCCCCAGATACCCCCTCCTAGTACACACACCCCTCCAGCATCCCCCAGATAGCCCCTCCTAATACACACACCCCTCCAGCACCCCCCAGATACCCCTCCTAGTACACACACACCCCCATCATCCCCCAGATACCCCCTCCTAGTACACACACCCCTCCAGCATCCCCCAGATACCCCCTCCTAATACACACACCGCTCCAGCATCCCCCAGATACCCCCTCCTAGTACACACACCCCTCCAGCATCCCCCAGATACCCCCTCCTAATACACACACCGCTCCAGCATCCCCCAGATACCCCCTCCTAGTACACACATCCCCTCCAGCATCCCCCAGATACCCCCTCCTAGTACACACACCCCTCCAGCATCCCCCAGATACCCCCTCCTAGTACAGACACCTCTCCAGCATCCCCCAGATACCCCCTCCTACTACACACATCCCCTCCAGCATCCCCCAGATACCCCCTCCTAGTACACACACCCCTCGAGCATGCCCCAGATACCCCCTCCTAAGACACACACCCCTCCAGCATCCCCCAGATACCCCCTCCTAGTACACACACCCCTCCAGCATCCCCCAGATACCACCTCCTAGTACACACACCCCTCCAGCATCCCCAGATACCCCCTCCTACTACACACACCCCTCCAGCATCCCCCAGATACCCCCTCCTACTACACACACCCCTCCAGCATCCCCCAGATACCCCCTCCTACTACACACATCCCCTCCAGCATCCCCCAGATACCCCCTCCTAGTACACACACCCCTCCAGCACCCCCCAGATACCCCTCCTAGTACACACACCCCCCCAGCATCCCCCAGATACCCCCTCCTAGTACACACACCCCTCCAGCACCCCCCAGATACCCCTCCTAGTACACACACACCCCCATCATCCCCCAGATACCCCCTCCTAGTACACACACCCCTCCAGCATCCCCCAGATACCCCCTCCTAATACACACACCGCTCCAGCATCCCCCAGATACCCCCTCCTAGTACACACATCCCCTCCAGCATTCCCCAGATACCCCCTCCTAGTACACACACCTCTCCAGCATCCCCCAGATACCCCCTCCTACTACACACATCCCCTCCAGCATCCCCCAGATACCCCCTCCTAGTACACACACCCCTCCAGCATTCCCCAGATACCCCCTCCTAGGACACACACCCCTCCAGCATCCCCCAGATAACCCCTCCTACTACACACACCCCTCGAGCATCCCCCAGATACCCCCTCGTACTACACAAACCCCTCCAGCATCCCCCAGTTACCCCCTCCTAGTACACACACCCCTCCAGCATCCCCCAGATACCCCCTCCTAGTACACACACCCCTCCAGCATTCCCCAGATACCCCCTCCTACTACACACACCCCTCCAGCATCCCCCAGATACCCCCTCCTAGTACACACAGCCCTCCAGCATCCCCCAGATACCCCCTCCTAGGACACACACCCCTCCAGCATTCCCCAGATACCCCCTCCTAGTACACACACCCCTCCAGCATCCCCCAGATACCCCCTCCTAGTACACACACCCCTCCAGCATGCCCCAGATACCCCCTCCTAGGACACACACCCCTCCAGCATCCCCCAGATACCCCCTCCTAGTACACACACCCCTCCAGCATCCCCCAGATACCCCCTCCTAGTACACACACCCCTCCAGCATGCCCCAGATACCCCCTCCTAGGACACACACCCCTCCAGCATCCCCCAGATACCCCCTCCTAGTACACACACCCCTCCAGCATCCCCCAGATACCCCCTCCTAGGACACACACCCCTCCAGCATCCCCCAGATACCCCCTCCTACTACACACACCCCTCCAGCATCCCCCAGATACCCCCTCCTAGTACACACACCCCTCCAGCATCCCCCAGATACCCCCTCCTAATACACACACCCCACCAGCACCCCCCATATACCCCCTCCTAGTACACACACCCCTCCAGCATCCCCCAGATACCCCCTACTAGTACACACACCCCTCCAGCATCCCCCAGATACCCCCTCCTAGTACACACACCTCTCCAGCATCCCCCAGATACCCCCTCCTACTACACACATCCCCTCCAGCATCCCCCAGATACCCCCTCCTAGTACACACACCCCTCCAGCATGCCCCAGATACCCCCTCCTAGGACACACACCCCTCCAGCATCCCCCAGATACCCCCTCCTAGTACACACACCCCTCCAGCATCCCCCAGATACCCCCTCCTAGTACACACACCCCTCCAGCATCCCCAGATACCCCCTCCTACTACACACACCCCTCCAGCATCCCCCAGATACCCCCTCCTAGTACACACAGCCCTCCAGCATCCCCCAGATACCCCCTCCTAGGACACACACCCCTCCAGCATTCCCCAGATACCCCCTCCTAGTACACACACCCCTCCAGCATCCCCCAGATACCCCCTCCTAGTACACACACCCCTCCAGCATGCCCCAGATACCCCCTCCTAGGACACACACCCCTCCAGCATGCCCCAGATACCCCCTCCTAGGACACACACCCCTCCAGCATCCCCCAGATACCCCCTCCTAGTACACACACCCCTCCAGCATGCCCCAGATACCCCCTCCTAGTACACACACCCCTCCAGCATCCCCAGATACCCCCTCCTAGTACACACACCTCTCCAGCATCCCCCAGATACCCCCTCCTACTACACACATCCCCTCCAGCATCCCCCAGATACCCCCTCCTAGGACACACACCCCTCCAGCATCCCCCAGATAGTCCCTCCTAATACACACACCCCTCCAGCATCCCCCAGATACCCCCTCCTACTCCACACACCCCTCCAGCATCCCCCAGATAGTCCCTCCTAATACACACACCCCTCCAGCACCCCCCAGATACCCCTCCTAGTACACACACACCCCCATCATCCCCCAGATACCCCCTCCTAGTACACACACCCCTCCAGCATCCCCCAGATACCCCCTCCTAATACACACACCCCTCCAGCATTCCCCAGATACCCCCTCCTAGTACATACACCCCTCCAGCATTCCCCAGATACCCCCTCCTAGTACACACACCCCTCCATCATCCCCCAGATAACCCCTCCTACTACACACACCCCTCCAGCATTCCCCAGATACCCCTTCCTACTACACACATCCCCTCCAGCATCCCACAGATACCCCCTCCTACTACACACATCCCCTCCAGCATCCCCCAGATACCCCCTCCTAGTACACACACCCCTCCAGCATCCCCCAGATACCCCCTCGTACTACACACACCCCTCCAGCATCCCCCAGTTACCCCCTCCTAGTACACACACCCCTCCAGCATCCCCCAGATAACCCCTCCTACTACACACACCCCTCCAGCATCCCCCAGATACACCCTCCTACTACACACATCCCCTCCAGCATTCCCCAGATACCCCCTCCTAGTACACACACCCCTCCAGCATCCCCCAGATACCCCCTCCTACTACACACACCCCTCCAGCATCCCCCAGATACCCCCTCCTAGTACACACACCCCTCCAGCACCCCCAGATACCCCCTCCTACTACACACACCCCTCCAGCATCCCCCAGATACCCCTCCTAGTACACACACCCCTCCAGCATCCCCCAGGTACCCCCTCCTACTACACACACCGCTCCAGCATCCCCCACATACCCCCTCCTAGTACACACACCCCTCCAGCATCCCCCAGATACCCCCTCCTAGTACACACACCCCTCCAGCATTCCCCAGATACCCCCTCCTAGTACACACACCCCTCCAGCATCCCCAGATACCCCCTCCTAGGACACACACCCCTCCAGCATCCCGCAGACACCCCCTCCTACTACACACCCCTCCAGCATCCCCCAGATACCCCCTCCTACTACACACACCCCTCCAGCATCCCCCAGATACCCCTCCTAGTACACACACCCCTCCAGCATCCCCCAGGTAACCCCTCCTAGTACACACACCCCTCCAGCATCCCCCAGATACCCCCTCCTACTACACACATCCCCTCCAGCATTCCCCAGATACCCCCTCCTAGTACACACACCCCTCCAGCATCCCCAGATACCCCCTCCTAGTACACACACCCCTCCAGCATCCCCCAGACACCCCCTCCTAGTACACACACCCCTCCAGCATCCCCCAGATACCCCCTCCTAGTACACACACCCCTCCAGCATCCCCCAGATACCCCCTCCTACTACACACACCCCTCCAGCATTCCCCAGATACCCCCTCCTACTACACACATCCCCTCCAGCATCCCCCAGATACCCCCTCCTACTACACACACCCCTCCAGCACCCCCCAGATACCCCCTCCTACTCCACACACCCCTCTAGCATTCCCCAGATACCCCCTCCTAGTCCTCACACCCCTCCAGCATTCCCCAGATACCCCCTCCTAGTACACACACCCCTCCAGCACCCCCCAGATACCCCCTCCTAGTACACACACCCCTCCAGGTTCCCCCAGATACCCCATCCTACTACACACATCCCCTCCAGCATTCCCCAGATACCCCCTCCTAGTACACACACCCCTCCAGCATCCCCCAGATACCCCCTCCTACTACACACATCCCCTCCAGCATTCCCCAGATACCCCCTCCTAGTACACACACCCCTCCAGCATTCCCCAGATACCCCCTCCTAGTACACACACCCCTCCAGCATCCCCCAGATAACCCCTCCTACTACACACACCCCTCCAGCATTCCCCAGATACCCCCTCCTAGTACACACACCCCTCCAGCATCCCCCAGATACCCCCTCCTAGTACACACATCCCCTCCAGCATCCCCCAGATACCCCTCCTAGTACACACACCCCTCCAGCATCCCCCAGATACCCCTCCTAGTACACACACCCCTCCAGCATCCCCCAGATACCCCCTCCTACTACACACACCCCTCCAGCACCCCCCAGATACCCCCTCCTACTACACACACCCCTCCAGCATCCCCCAGATACCCCCTCCTAGTACACACACCCCTCCAGCATTCCCCAGATACCCCCTCTTAGTACACACACCCCTCCAGCATCCCCCAGATACCCCCTCCTACTACACACATCCCCTCCAGCATTCCCCAGATACCCCCTCCTAGTACACACACCCATCCAGCATTCCCCAGATACCCCCTCTTAGTACACACACCCCTCCAGCATCCCCCAGATACCCCCTCCTACTACACACATCCCCTCCAGCATTCCCCAGATACCCCCTCCTAGTACACACACCCCTCCAGCATCCCCCAGATACCCCCTCCTACTACACACATCCCCTCCAGCATTCCTCAGATACCCCCTCCTAGTACACACACCCCTCCAGCATCCCCAGATACCCCCTCCTAGGACACACCGCTCCAGCATCCCCCAGATACCCCCTCCTAGTACACACACCCCTCCAGCATCCCCCAGACACCCCCTCCTACTACACACCCCTCCAGCATCCCCCAGATACCCCCTCCTACTACACACACCCCTCCAGCATCCCCCAGATACCCCTCCTAGTACACACACCCCTCCAGCATCCCCCAGATACCCCCTCCTAGTACACACACCCCTCCAGCATCCCCCAGATACCCCCTCCTACTACACACACCCCTCCAGCATCCCCCAGATACCCCTCCTAGTACACACACCCCTCCAGCATCCCCCAGGTACCCCCTCCTACTACACACACCCCTCCAGCATCCCCCAGATACCCCCTCCTACTACACACACCCCTCCAGCATTCCCCAGATACCCCCTCCTAGTACACACACCCCTCCAGTATCCCCATATACCCCCTCCTAGTACACACACCCCTCCAGCATCCCCCAGATACCCCCTCCTACTACACACACCCCTCCAGCACCCCCCAGATACCCCCTCCTAGTACACACACCCCTCCAGCATCCCCCAGATACCCCCTCCTAGTACACACACCCATCCAGCATCGCCCAGATACCCCCTCCTAGTACACACACCCCTCCAGCATCCCCCAGATACCCCCTCCTAGTACACACACCCCTCCAGCATCCCCCAGATACCCCCTCGTACTACACACACCCCTCCAGCATCCCCCAGTTACCCCCTCCTAGTACACACACCCCTCCAGCATCCCCCAGATACCCCCTCCAGGTACACACACCCCTCCAGCATCCCCCAGACACCCCCTCCTAGTACGCACACCCCTCCAGCATCCCCCAGATACCCCCTCCTAGTACACACACCCCTCCAGCATCCCCCAGACACCCCCTCCTAGTACACACACCCCTCCAGCATCCCCCAGATACCCCCTCCTACTACACACACCCCTCCAGCATCCCCCAGATACCCCCTCCTAGTACACACACCCCTCCAGCATCCCCCAGATACCCCCTCCTAGTACACACACCCCTCCAGCATCCCCCAGATACCCCTCCTAGTACACACACCCCTCCAGCATCCCCCAGGTACCGCCTCCTAGTAAACACACCCCTCCAGCATCCCCCAGATACCCCCTCCTAGTACACACACCCCTCCAGGATTCCCCAGATACCCCCTCCTAGGACACACAACCCTCCAGCATTCCCCAGATACCCCCTCCTAGTACACACACCCCTCCAGCATCCCCCAGATACCCCCTCCTAGTACACACACCCCTCCAGCATCCCCAGATACCCCCTCCTACTACACACACCCCTCCAGCATCCCCCAGATACCCCCTCCTAGTACACACACCCCTCCAGCATCCCCCAGATACCCCCTCCTACTACACACACCCCTCCAGCATCCCCCAGATACCCCCTCCTAGTACACACACCCCTCCAGCATCCCCCAGATACCCCCTCCTAGTACACACACCCCTCCAGCACCCCCCAGATACCCCCTCCTAGTACACACACCCCTCCAGCATCCCCCAGATACCCCCTCCTAGTACACACACCTCTCCAGCATCCCCCAGATACCCCCTCCTACTACACACATCCCCTCCAGCATCCCCCAGATACCCCCTCCTAGTACACACACCCCTCCAGCATGCCCCAGATACCCCCTCCTAGGACACACACCCCTCCAGCATCCCCCAGATAGCCCCTCCTAATACACACACCCCTCCAGCAACCCCCAGATACCCCTCCTAGTACACACACACCCCCATCATCCCCCAGATACCCCCTCCTAGTACACACACCGCTCCAGCATCCCCCAGATACCCCCTCCTAATACACACACCCCTCCAGCATTCCCGAGATACCCCCTCCTAGTACATACACCCCTCCAGCATTCCCCAGATACCCCCTCCTAGTACACACACCCCTCCATCATCCCCCAGATAACCCCTCCTACTACACACACCCCTCCAGCATTCCCCAGATACCCCTTCCTACTACACACATCCCCTCCAGCATCCCCCAGATACCCCCTCCTACTACACACATCCCCTCCAGCATCCACCAGATACCCCCTCCTAGTACACACACCCCTCCAGCATCCCCCAGATTCCCCCTCCTAGTACACACACCCCTCCAGCATCCCCCAGATACCCCCTCCTAGTACACACACCCCTCCAGCATCCCCCAGATACCCCCTCGTACTACACACACCCCTCCAGCATCCCCCAGTTACCCCCTCCTAGTACACACACCCCTCCAGCATCCCCCAGATACCCCCTCGTACTACACACACCCCTCCAGCATCCCCCAGTTACCCCCTCCTACTACACACACCCCTCCAGCATTCCCAGATACCCCCTGCTACTACACACACCCCTCCAGCATCCCCCAGATACCCCCTCCTAGTACACACAGCCCTCCAGCATCCCCCAGATACCCCCTCCTAGGACACACACCCCTCCAGCATCCCCAGATACCCCCTCCTACTACACACACCCCTCCAGCATCCCCCAGATACCCCCTCCTACTACACACACCCCTCCAGCATCCCCCAGATACCCCCTCCTACTACACACATCCCCTCCAGCATCCCCCAGATACCCCTTCCTAGTACACACACCCCTCCAGCATCCCCAGATACCCCATCCTAGGACACACCCCTCCAGCATCCCCAGATACCCCCTCCTAGGACACACCGATCCAGCACCCCCCAGATACCCCTCCTAGTACACACACCCCCCCCAGCATCCCCCAGATACCCCCTCCTAGTACACACACCCCTCCAGCATCCCCCAGATAGCCCCTCCTAATACACACACCCCTCCAGCACCCCCCAGATACCCCTCCTAGTACACACACACCCCCATCATCCCCCAGATACCCCCTCCTAGGACACACACCCCTCCAGCATCCCCCAGATACCCCCTCCTAATACACACACCGCTCCAGCATCCCCCAGATACCCCCTCCTAGTACACACACCCCTCCAGCATCCCCCAGACACCCCCTCCTACTACACACCCCTCCAGCATCCCCCAGATACCCCCTCCTAGTACACACACCCCTCCAGCATCCCCCAGACACCCCCTCCTAGTACACACACCCCTCCAGCATCCCCCAGATACCCCCTCCTACTACACACATCCCCTCCAGCATTCCCCAGATACCCCCTCCTAGTACACACACCCCTCCAGCATCCCCCAGATACCCCCTCCTACTACACACACCCCTCCAGCATCCCCCAGATACCCCCTCCTAGTACACACACCCCTCCAGCACCCCCAGATACCGCCTCCTAGTACACACACCCCTCCAGCATCCCCCAGATACCCCCTCCTAGTACACACACCCCTCCAGCATCCCCCAGATACCCCCTCCTAGTACACACACCGATCCAGCATCCCCCAGATACCCCCTCCTAGTACACACACCCCTCCAGCATCCCCCATATACCCCCTCCTAGTACACACACCCCTCCAGCATTCCCCAGATACCCCCTCCTAGTACACACACCCCTCCAGCATCCCCAGATACCCCCTCCTAGGACACACACCCTCCAGCATCCCCCAGATACCCCCTCCTAGGACACACACCCCTCCAGCATCCCCCAGACACCCCCTCCTACTACACACACCCCTCCAGCATCCCCCAGATACCCCTCCTAGTACAAACACCCCTCCAGCATCCCCCAGATACCCCCTCCTACTACACACATCCCCTCCAGCATCCCCCAGATACCCCCTCCTAGTACACACACCCCTCCAGCATCCCCCAGGTACCCCCTCCTACTACACACACCCCTCCAGCATCCCCCAGATACCCCCTCCTACTACACACACCCCTCCAGCATCCCCCAGATACCCCCTCCTAGTACACACACCCCTCCAGCATCCCCAGATACCCCCTCCTAGTACACACACCCCTCCAGCATCCCCCAGACACCCCCTCCTAGTACACACACCCCTCCAGCATTCCCCAGATACCCCCTCCAGGTACACACACCCCTCCAGCATCCCCCAGACACCCCCTCCTAGTACGCACACCCCTCCAGCATCCCCCAGATACCCCCTCCTAGTACACACACCCCTCCAGCATCCCCCAAATACCCCCTCCTACTACACACACCCCTCCAGCACCCCCCAGATACCCCCTCCTACTCCACACACCCCTCCAGCATCCCCCAGATACCCCCTCCTAGTACACACACCCCTCCAGCATTCCCCAGATACCCCCTCCTAGTACTCACACCCCTCCAGCATTCCCCAGATACCCCCTCCTAGTACACACACCCCTCCAGCACCCCCCAGATACCTCCTCCTAGTACACACACCCCTCCAGCATCCCCCAGATACCCCCTCCTAGTACACACACCCCTCCAGCATTCCCCAGATACCCCCTCCTACTATACACATCCCCTCCAGCATCCCCCAGATACCCCCTCCTAGGACACACACCCCTCCAGCATCCCCCAGATACCCCCTCCTACTACACACATCCCCTCCAGCATTCCCCAGATACCCCCTCCTAGTACACACACCCCTCCAGCATCCCCCAGATAACCCCTCCTACTACACACACCCCTCCAGCATTTCCCAGATACCCCCTCCTACTACACACATCCCCTCCAGCATCCCCCAGATACCCCCTCCTACTACACACATCCCCTCCAGCATCCCCCAGATACCCCCTCCTAGTACACACACCCCTCCAGCATCCCCCAGATACCCCCTCCTAGTACACACACCCCTCCAGCATCCCCCAGATACCCCCTCCTAGTACACACACCCCTCCAGCATCCCCCAGATACCCCCTCGTACTACACACACCCCTCCAGCATCCCCCAGTTACCCCCTCCTAGTACACACACCCCTCCAGCATCCCCCAGATAACCTCTTCGTACACACACCCCTCCAGCATTCCCCAGATACCCCCTCCTACTACACACACCCCTCCAGCATCCCCCAGATACCCCCTCCTACTACACACACCCCTCCAGCATCCCCCAGATACCCCCTCCTAGTACACACACCCCTCCAGCATCCCCCAGATACCCCCTCCTACTACACACACCCCTCCAGCATCCCCCAGATACCCCCTCCTACTACACACACCCCTCCAGCATCCCCCAGATACCCCCTCCTACTACACACACCCCTCCAGCATCCCCCAGATACCCCCTCCTACTACACACACCCCTCCAGCATTCCCCAGATACCCCCTCTTAGTACACACACCCCTCCAGCATTCCCCAGATACCCCCTCCTACTACACACACCCCTCCAGCATCCCCCAGATACCCCCTCCTACTACACACACCCCTCCAGCATTCCCCAGATACCCCCTCTTAGTACACACACCCCTCCAGCATCCCCCAGATACCCCCTCCTACTACACACACCCCTCCAGCATCCCCCAGATACCCCCTCCTACTACACACACCCCTCCAGCATTCCCCAGATACCCCCTCCTAGTACACACACCCCTCCAGCATCCCACAGATACCCCCTCCAACTACACACACCCCTCCAGCATCCCCAGATACCCCCTCCTAGTACACACACCCCTCCAGCATCCCCAGATACCCCCTCCTAGGACACACCGCTCCAGCATCCCCCAGATACCCCCTCCTAGTACACACACCCCTCCAGCATCCCCCAGACACCCCCTCCTACTACACACCCTCCAGCATCCCCCAGATACCCCCTCCTACTACACACACCCCTCCAGCATCCCCCAGATACCCCCTCCTAGTACACACACCCCTCCAGCATTCCCCAGATACCCCCTCCTACTACACACTTCCCCTCCAGCATCCCCCAGATACCCCCTCCTAGTACACACACCCCTCCAGCATCCCCCAGATACCCCCTCCTACTACACACATCCCCTCCAGCATCCCCCAGATACCCCCTCCTAGTACACACACCCCTCCAGCATCCCCCAGATACCCCCTCCTAGTACACACACCCCTCCAGCATCCCCAGATACCCCCTCCTAGTACACACACCCCTCCAGCATCCCCCAGACACCCCCTCCTACTACACACCCCTCCAGCATCCCCCAGATACCCCCTCCTACTACACACATCCCCTCCAGCATTCCCCAGATACCCCCTCCTAGTACACACACCCCTCCAGCATTCCCCAGATACCCCCTCCTAGTACACACACCCCTCCAGCATCCCCCAGATACCCCCTCCTACTACACACATCCCCTCCAGCATCCCCCAGATACCCCCTCCTAGTACACACACCCCTCCAGCATCCCCCAGATACCCCCTCCTACTACACACACCCCTCCAGCATTCCCCAGATACCCCCTCCTACTACACACATCCCCTCCAGCATCCCCCAGATACCCCTCCTACTACACACACCCCTCCAGCATCCCCCAGATACCCCTCCTAGTACACACACCCCTCCAGCATCCCCCAGATACCCCCTCCTAGTACACACACCCCTCCAGCATCCCCCAGATACCCCCTCTTAGTACACACACCCCTCCAGCATCTCCCAGATACCCCCTCCTACTACACACACCCCTCCAGCATCCCCCAGATACCCCCTCCTACTACACACACCCCTCCAGCATTCCCCAGATACCCCCTCCTAGTACACACACCCCTCCAGCATCCCACAGATACCCCCTCCTACTACACACATCCCCTCCAGCATTCCCCAGATACCCCCTCCTAGTACACACACCCCTCCAGCATCCCCAGATACCCCCTCCTAGGACACACCGCTCCAGCATCCCCCAGATACCCCCTCCTAGTACACACACCCCTCCAGCATCCCCCAGACACCCCCTCCTACTACACACCCTCCAGCATCCCCCAGATACCCCCTCCTACTACACACACCCCTCCAGCATCCCCCAGATACCCCCTCCTAGTACACACACCCCTCCAGCATTCCCCAGATACCCCCTCCTACTACACACTTCCCCTCCAGCATCCCCCAGATACCCCCTCCTAGTACACACACCCCTCCAGCATCCCCCAGATACCCCCTCCTACTACACACATCCCCTCCAGCATCCCCCAGATACCCCCTCCTAGTACACACACCCCTCCAGCATCCCCCAGATACCCCCTCCTAGTACACACACCCCTCCAGCATCCCCAGATACCCCCTCCTAGTACACACACCCCTCCAGCATCCCCCAGACACCCCCTCCTACTACACACCCCTCCAGCATCCCCCAGATACCCCCTCCTACTACACACATCCCCTCCAGCATTCCCCAGATACCCCCTCCTAGTACACACACCCCTCCAGCATTCCCCAGATACCCCCTCCTAGTACACACACCCCTCCAGCATCCCCCAGATACCCCCTCCTACTACACACATCCCCTCCAGCATCCCCCAGATACCCCCTCCTAGTACACACACCCCTCCAGCATCCCCCAGATACCCCCTCCTACTACACACACCCCTCCAGCATCCCCCAGATACCCCTCCTAGTACACACACCCCTCCAGCATCCCCCAGATACCCCCTCCTAGTACACACACCCCTCCAGCATCCCCCAGATACCCCCTCTTAGTACACACACCCCTCCAGCATCTCCCAGATACCCCCTCCTACTACACACACCCCTCCAGCATCCCCCAGATACCCCCTCCTACTACACACACCCCTCCAGCATTCCCCAGATACCCCCTCCTAGTACACACACCCCTCCAGCATCCCACAGATACCCCCTCCTACTACACACATCCCCTCCAGCATTCCCCAGATACCCCCTCCTAGTACACACACCCCTCCAGCATCCCCAGATACCCCCTCCTAGGACACACCGCTCCAGCATCCCCCAGATACCCCCTCCTAGTACACACACCCCTCCAGCATCCCCCAGATACCCCCTCCTACTACACACACCCCTCCAGCATCCCCCAGATACCCCCTCCTAGTACACACACCCCTCCAGCATTCCCCAGATACCCCCTCCTACTACACACTTCCCCTCCAGCATCCCCCAGATACCCCCTCCTAGTACACACACCCCTCCAGCATCCCACAGATACCCCCTCCTACTACACACATCCCCTCCAGCATCCCCCAGATACCCCCTCCTAGTACACACACCCCTCCAGCATCCCCCAGATACCCCCTCCTAGTACACACACCCCTCCAGCATCCCCAGATACCCCCTCCTAGTACACACACCCCTCCAGCATCCCCCAGACACCCCCTCCTACTACACACCCCTCCAGCATCCCCCAGATACCCCCTCCTACTACACACATCCCCTCCAGCATTCCCCAGATACCCCCTCCTAGTACACACACCCCTCCAGCATTCCCCAGATACCCCCTCCTAGTACACACACCCCTCCAGCATCCCCAGATACCCCCTCCTAGGACACACCGCTCCAGCATCCCCCAGACACCCCCTCCTAGTACACACACCCCTCCAGCATCCCCCAGATACCCCCTCCTACTACACACACCCCTCCAGCATCCCCCAGATACCCCCTCCTAGTACACACACCCCTCCAGCATTCCCCAGATACCCCCTCCTACTACACACTTCCCCTCCAGCATCCCCCAGATACCCCCTCCTAGTACACACACCCCTCCAGCATCCCACAGATACCCCCTCCTACTACACACATCCCCTCCAGCATCCCCCAGATACCCCCTCCTAGTACACACACCCCTCCAGCATCCCCCAGATACCCCCTCCTAGTACACACACCCCTCCAGCATCCCCAGATACCCCCTCCTAGTACACACACCCCTCCAGCATCCCCCAGACACCCCCTCCTACTACACACCCCTCCAGCATCCCCCAGATACCCCCTCCTACTACACACATCCCCTCCAGCATTCCCCAGATACCCCCTCCTATTACACACACCCCTCCAGCATTCCCCAGATACCCCCTCCTAGTACACACACCCCTCCAGCATCCCCCAGATACCCCCTCCTACTACACACATCCCCTCCAGCATCCCCCAGATACCCCCTCCTAGTACACACACCCCTCCAGCATCCCCCAGATACCCCCTCCTACTACACACACCCCTCCAGCATTCCCCAGATACCCCCTCCTACTACACACATCCCCTCCAGCATCCCCCAGATACCCCTCCTACTACACACACCCCTCCAGCATCCCCCAGATACCCCTCCTAGTACACACACCCCTCCAGCATCCCCCAGATACCCCCTCCTAGTACACACACCCCTCCAGCATCCCCCAGATACCCCCTCTTAGTACACACACCCCTCCAGCATCTCCCAGATACCCCCTCCTACTACACACACCCCTCCAGCATCCCCCAGATACCCCCTCCTACTACACACACCCCTCCAGCATTCCCCAGATACCCCCTCCTAGTACACACACCCCTCCAGCATCACACAGATACCCCCTCCTACTACACACATCCCCTCCAGCATTCCCCAGATACCCCCTCCCAGTACACACACCCCTCCAGCATCCCCAGATACCCCCTCCTAGGACACCCCTCCAGCATCCCCCAGATACCCCCTCCTAGTACACACACCCCTCCAGCATCCCCCAGACACCCCCTCCTACTACACACCCTCCAGCATCCCCCAGATACCCCCTCCTACTACACACACCCCTCCAGCATCCCCCAGACACCCCCTCCTAGTACACACACCCCTCCAGCATTCCCCAGATACCCCCTCCTAGTACACACACCCCTCCAGCATCCCCCAGATACCCCCTCCTAGTACACACACCCCTCCAGCATCCCCCAGATACCCCTCCTAGTACACACACCCCTCCAGCATCCCCCAGGTACCGCCTCCTAGTACACACACCCCTCCAGCATCCCCCAGATACCCCCTCCTAGTACACACACCCCTCCAGGATGCCCCAGATACCCCCTCCTAGGACACACACCCCTCCAGCATTCCCCAGATACCCCCTCCTAGTACACACACCCCTCCAGCATCCCCCAGATACCCCCTCCTAGTACACACACCCCTCCAGCATCCCCAGATACCCCCTCCTACTACACACACCCCTCCAGCATCCCCCAGATACCCCCTCCTACTACACACATCCCCTCCAGCATCCCCCAGATACCCCCTCCTAGTACACACACCCCTCCAGCATCCCCAGATACCCCCTCCTAGGACACACCGCTCCAGCATCCCCCAGATACCCCCTCCTAGTACACACACCCCTCCAGCATCCCCAGATACCCCATCCTAGGACACACCCCTCCAGCATCCCCAGATACCCCCTCCTAGGACACACCGATCCAGCACCCCCCAGATACCCCTCCTAGTACACACACCCCCCCCAGCATCCCCCAGATACCCCCTCCTAGTACACACACCCCTCCAGCATCCCCCAGATAGCCCCTCCTAATACACACACCCCTCCAGCACCCCCCAGATACCCCTCCTAGTACACACACACCCCCATCATCCCCCAGATACCCCCTCCTAGGACACACACCCCTCCAGCATCCCCCAGATACCCCCTCCTAATACACACACCGCTCCAGCATCCCCCAGATACCCCCTCCTAGTACACACACCCCTCCAGCATCCCCCAGACACCCCCTCCTACTACACACCCCTCCAGCATCCCCCAGATACCCCCTCCTAGTACACACACCCCTCCAGCATCCCCCAGACACCCCCTCCTAGTACACACACCCCTCCAGCATCCCCCAGATACCCCCTCCTACTACACACATCCCCTCCAGCATTCCCCAGATACCCCCTCCTAGTACACACACCCCTCCAGCATCCCCCAGATACCCCCTCCTACTACACACACCCCTCCAGCATCCCCCAGATACCCCCTCCTAGTACACACACCCCTCCAGCACCCCCAGATACCCCCTCCTAGTACACACACCCCTCCAGCATCCCCCAGATACCCCCTCCTAGTACACACACCCCTCCAGCATCCCCCAGATACCCCCTCCTAGTACACACACCGATCCAGCATCCCCCAGATACCCCCTCCTAGTACACACACCCCTCCAGCATCCCCCATATACCCCCTCCTAGTACACACACCCCTCCAGCATTCCCCAGATACCCCCTCCTAGTACACACACCCCTCCAGCATCCCCAGATACCCCCTCCTAGGACACACACCCTCCCGCATCCCCCAGATACCCCCTCCTAGGACACACACCCCTCCAGCATCCCCCAGACACCCCCTCCTACTACACACACCCCTCCAGCATCCCCCAGATACCCCTCCTAGTACAAACACCCCTCCAGCATCCCCCAGATACCCCCTCCTACTACACACATCCCCTCCAGCATCCCCCAGATACCCCCTCCTAGTACACACACCCCTCCAGCATCCCCCAGGTACCCCCTCCTACTACACACACCCCTCCAGCATCCCCCAGATACCCCCTCCTACTACACACACCCCTCCAGCATCCCCCAGATACCCCCTCCTAGTACACACACCCCTCCAGCATCCCCAGATACCCCCTCCTACTACACACACCCCTCCAGCATCCCCCAGATACCCCCTCCTACTACACACACCCCTCCAGCATCCCCCAGATACCCCCTCCTACTACACACATCCCCTCCAGCATCCCCCAGATACCCCTTCCTAGTACACACACCCCTCCAGCATCCCCAGATACCCCATCCTAGGACACACCCCTCCAGCATCCCCAGATACCCCCTCCTAGGACACACCGATCCAGCACCCCCCAGATACCCCTCCTAGTACACACACCCCCCCCAGCATCCCCCAGATACCCCCTCCTAGTACACACACCCCTCCAGCATCCCCCAGATAGCCCCTCCTAATACACACACCCCTCCAGCACCCCCCAGATACCCCTCCTAGTACACACACACCCCCATCATCCCCCAGATACCCCCTCCTAGGACACACACCCCTCCAGCATCCCCCAGATACCCCCTCCTAATACACACACCGCTCCAGCATCCCCCAGATACCCCCTCCTAGTACACACACCCCTCCAGCATCCCCCAGACACCCCCTCCTACTACACACCCCTCCAGCATCCCCCAGATACCCCCTCCTAGTACACACACCCCTCCAGCATCCCCCAGACACCCCCTCCTAGTACACACACCCCTCCAGCATCCCCCAGATACCCCCTCCTACTACACACATCCCCTCCAGCATTCCCCAGATACCCCCTCCTAGTACACACACCCCTCCAGCATCCCCCAGATACCCCCTCCTACTACACACACCCCTCCAGCATCCCCCAGATACCCCCTCCTAGTACACACACCCCTCCAGCACCCCCAGATACCCCCTCCTAGTACACACACCCCTCCAGCATCCCCCAGATACCCCCTCCTAGTACACACACCCCTCCAGCATCCCCCAGATACCCCCTCCTAGTACACACACCGATCCAGCATCCCCCAGATACCCCCTCCTAGTACACACACCCCTCCAGCATCCCCCATATACCCCCTCCTAGTACACACACCCCTCCAGCATTCCCCAGATACCCCCTCCTAGTACACACACCCCTCCAGCATCCCCAGATACCCCCTCCTAGGACACACACCCTCCAGCATCCCCCAGATACCCCCTCCTAGGACACACACCCCTCCAGCATCCCCCAGACACCCCCTCCTACTACACACACCCCTCCAGCATCCCCCAGATACCCCTCCTAGTACAAACACCCCTCCAGCATCCCCCAGATACCCCCTCCTACTACACACATCCCCTCCAGCATCCCCCAGATACCCCCTCCTAGTACACACACCCCTCCAGCATCCCCCAGGTACCCCCTCCTACTACACACACCCCTCCAGCATCCCCCAGATACCCCCTCCTACTACACACACCCCTCCAGCATCCCCCAGATACCCCCTCCTAGTACACACACCCCTCCAGCATCCCCAGATACCCCCTCCTAGTACACACACCCCTCCAGCATCCCCCAGACACCCCCTCCTAGTACACACACCCCTCCAGCATTCCCCAGATACCCCCTCCAGGTACACACACCCCTCCAGCATCCCCCAGACACCCCCTCCTAGTACGCACACCCCTCCAGCATCCCCCAGATACCCCCTCCTAGTACACACACCCCTCCAGCATCCCCCAAATACCCCCTCCTACTACACACACCCCTCCAGCACCCCCCAGATACCCCCTCCTACTCCACACACCCCTCCAGCATCCCCCAGATACCCCCTCCTAGTACACACACCCCTCCAGCATTCCCCAGATACCCCCTCCTAGTACTCACACCCCTCCAGCATTCCCCAGATACCCCCTCCTAGAACACACACCCCTCCAGCACCCCCCAGATACCTCCTCCTAGTACACACACCCCTCCAGCATCCCCCAGATACCCCCTCCTAGTACACACACCCCTCCAGCATTCCCCAGATACCCCCTCCTACTATACACATCCCCTCCAGCATCCCCCAGATACCCCCTCCTAGGACACACACCCCTCCAGCATCCCCCAGATACCCCCTCCTACTACACACATCCCCTCCAGCATTCCCCAGATACCCCCTCCTAGTACACACACCCCTCCAGCATCCCCCAGATAACCCCTCCTACTACACACACCCCTCCAGCATTTCCCAGAAACCCCCTCCTACTACACACATCCCCTCCAGCATCCCCCAGATACCCCCTCCTACTACACACATCCCCTCCAGCATCCCCCAGATACCCCCTCCTAGTACACACACCCCTCCAGCATCCCCCAGATACCCCCTCCTAGTACACACACCCCTCCAGCATCCCCCAGATACCCCCTCCTAGTACACACACCCCTCCAGCATCCCCCAGATACCCCGTCGTACTACACACACCCCTCCAGCATCCCCCAGTTACCCCCTCCTGGTACACACACCCCTCCAGCATCCCCCAGATAACCTCTTCGTACACACACCCCTCCAGCATTCCCCAGATACCCCCTCCTAGTACACACACCCCTCCAGCATCCCCCAGATACCCCCTCCTACTACACACATCCCCTCCAGCATCCCCCAGATACCCCCTCCTAGTACACACACCCCTCCAGCATCCCCCAGATACCCCCTCCTACTACACACACCCCTCCAGCATCCCCCAGATACCCCCTCCTACTACACACACCCCTCCAGCATCCCCCAGATACCCCCTCCTACTACACACACCCCTCCAGCATCCCCCAGATACCCCCTCCTACTACACACACCCCTCCAGCATTCCCCAGATACCCCCTCTTAGTACACACACCCCTCCAGCATCCCCCAGATACCCCCTCCTACTACACACACCCCTCCAGCATCCCCCAAATACCCCCTCCTACTACACACACCCCTCCAGCATTCCCCAGATACCCCCTCTTAGTACACACACCCCTCCAGCATCCCCCAGATACCCCCTCCTACTACACACACCCCTCCAGCATCCCCCATATACCCCCTCCTACTACACACACCCCTCCAGCATTCCCCAGATACCCCCTCCTAGTACACACACCCCTCCAGCATCCCACAGATACCCCCTCCAACTACACACACCCCTCCAGCATCCCCAGATACCCCCTCCTAGTACACACACCCCTCCAGCATCCCCAGATACCCCCTCCTAGGACACACCGCTCCAGCATCCCCCAGATACCCCCTCCTAGTACACACACCCCTCCAGCATCCCCCAGACACCCCCTCCTACTACACACCCTCCAGCATCCCCCAGATACCCCCTCCTACTACACACACCCCTCCAGCATCCCCCAGATACCCCCTCCTAGTACACACACCCCTCCAGCATTCCCCAGATACCCCCTCCTACTACACACTTCCCCTCCAGCATCCCCCAGATACCCCCTCCTAGTACACACACCCCTCCAGCATCCCCCAGATACCCCCTCCTACTACACACATCCCCTCCAGCATCCCCCAGATACCCCCTCCTAGTACACACACCCCTCCAGCATCCCCCAGATACCCCCTCCTAGTACACACACCCCTCCAGCATCCCCAGATACCCCCTCCTAGTACACACACCCCTCCAGCATCCCCCAGACACCCCCTCCTACTACACACCCCTCCAGCATCCCCCAGATACCCCCTCCTACTACACACATCCCCTCCAGCATTCCCCAGATACCCCCTCCTAGTACACACACCCCTCCAGCATTCCCCAGATACCCCCTCCTAGTACACACACCCCTCCAGCATCCCCCAGATACCCCCTCCTACTACACACATCCCCTCCAGCATCCCCCAGATACCCCCTCCTAGTACACACACCCCTCCAGCATCCCCCAGATACCCCCTCCTACTACACACACCCCTCCAGCATTCCCCAGATACCCCCTCCTACTACACACATCCCCTCCAGCATCCCCCAGATACCCCTCCTACTACACACACCCCTCCAGCATCCCCCAGATACCCCTCCTAGTACACACACCCCTCCAGCATCCCCCAGATACCCCCTCCTAGTACACACACCCCTCCAGCATCCCCCAGATACCCCCTCTTAGTACACACACCCCTCCAGCATCTCCCAGATACCCCCTCCTACTACACACACCCCTCCAGCATCCCCCAGATACCCCCTCCTACTACACACACCCCTCCAGCATTCCCCAGATACCCCCTCCTAGTACACACACCCCTCCAGCATCCCACAGATACCCCCTCCTACTACACACATCCCCTCCAGCATTCCCCAGATACCCCCTCCTAGTACACACACCCCTCCAGCATCCCCAGATACCCCCTCCTAGGACACACCGCTCCAGCATCCCCCAGATACCCCCTCCTAGTACACACACCCCTCCAGCATCCCCCAGATACCCCCTCCTACTACACACACCCCTCCAGCATCCCCCAGATACCCCCTCCTAGTACACACACCCCTCCAGCATTCCCCAGATACCCCCTCCTACTACACACTTCCCCTCCAGCATCCCCCAGATACCCCCTCCTAGTACACACACCCCTCCAGCATCCCACAGATACCCCCTCCTACTACACACATCCCCTCCAGCATCCCCCAGATACCCCCTCCTAGTACACACACCCCTCCAGCATCCCCCAGATACCCCCTCCTAGTACACACACCCCTCCAGCATCCCCAGATACCCCCTCCTAGTACACACACCCCTCCAGCATCCCCCAGACACCCCCTCCTACTACACACCCCTCCAGCATCCCCCAGATACCCCCTCCTACTACACACATCCCCTCCAGCATTCCCCAGATACCCCCTCCTAGTACACACACCCCTCCAGCATTCCCCAGATACCCCCTCCTAGTACACACACCCCTCCAGCATCCCCCAGATACCCCCTCCTACTACACACATCCCCTCCAGCATCCCCCAGATACCCCCTCCTAGGACACACACCCCTCCAGCATCCCCCAGATACCCCCTCCTACTACACACACCCCTCCAGCATTCCCCAGATACCCCCTCCTACTACACACATCCCCTCCAGCATCCCCCAGATACCCCTCCTACTACACACACCCCTCCAGCATCCCCCAGATACCCCTCCTAGTACACACACCCCTCCAGCATCCCCCAGATACCCCCTCCTAGTACACACACCCCTCCAGCATCCCCCAGATACCCCCTCTTAGTACACACACCCCTCCAGCATCTCCCAGATACCCCCTCCTACTACACACACCCCTCCAGCATCCCCCAGATACCCCCTCCTACTACACACACCCCTCCAGCATTCCCCAGATACCCCCTCCTAGTACACACACCCCTCCAGCATCACACAGATACCCCCTCCTACTACACACATCCCCTCCAGCATTCCCCAGATACCCCCTCCTAGTACACACACCCCTCCAGCATCCCCAGATACCCCCTCCTAGGACACACCGCTCCAGCATCCCCCAGATACCCCCTCCTAGTACACACACCCCTCCAGCATCCCCCAGACACCCCCTCCTACTACACACCCTCCAGCATCCCCCAGATACCCCCTCCTACTACACACACCCCTCCAGCATCCCCCAGACACCCCCTCCTAGTACACACACCCCTCCAGCATTCCCCAGATACCCCCTCCTAGTACACACACCCCTCCAGCATCCCCCAGATACCCCCTCCTAGTACACACACCCCTCCAGCATCCCCCAGATACCCCTCCTAGTACACACACCCCTCCAGCATCCCCCAGGTACCGCCTCCTAGTACACACACCCCTCCAGCATCCCCCAGATACCCCCTCCTAGTACACACACCCCTCCAGGATGCCCCAGATACCCCCTCCTAGGACACACACCCCTCCAGCATTCCCCAGATACCCCCTCCTAGTACACACACCCCTCCAGCATCCCCCAGATACCCCCTCCTAGTACACACACCCCTCCAGCATCCCCAGATACCCCCTCCTACTACACACACCCCTCCAGCATCCCCCAGATACCCCCTCCTAGGACACACACCCCTCCAGCATCCCCCAGATACCCCCTCCTACTACACACACCCCTCCAGCATCCCCCAGATACCCCCTCCTAGTACACACACCCCTCCAGCACCCCCCAGATACCCCCTCCTAGTACACACACCCCTCCAGCATCCCCCAGATACCCCCTCCTAGTACACACACCTCTCCAGCATCCCCCAGATACCGCCTCCTACTACACACATCCCCTCCAGCATCCCCCAGATACCCCCTCCTAGTACACACACCCCTCCAGCATCCCCAGATACCCCCTCCTAGGACACACCGCTCCAGCATCCCCCAGATACCCCCTCCTAGTACACACACCCCTCCAGCATCCCCCAGACACCCCCTCCTACTACACACACCCCTCCAGCATCCCCCAGACACCCCCTCCTAGTACACACACCCCTCCAGCATCCCCCAGATACCCTCTCCTACTACACACACCCCTCCAGCATCCCCCAGATACCCCCTCCTAGTACACACACCCCTCCAGCATTCCCCAGATACCCCCTCCTAGTACACACACCCCTCCAGCATCCCCCAGATACTCCCTCCTACTACACACATCCCCTCCAGCATCCCCCAGATACCCCCTCCTAGTACACACACCCCTCCAGCATCCCCCAGATACCCCCTCCTACTACACACACCCCTCCAGCATCCCCCAGATACCCCCTCCTAGTACACACACCCCTCCAGCATCCCCCAGATACCCCCTCCTACTACACACACCCCTCCAGCATCCCCCAGATACCCCCTCCTACTACACACACCCCTCCAGCATTCCCCAGATACCCCCTCTTAGTACACACACCCCTCCAGCATCCCCCAGATACCCCCTCCTACTACACACACCCCTCCAGCATCCCCCAGATACCCCCTCCTACTACACACACCCCTCCAGCATTCCCCAGATACCCCCTCTTAGTACACACACCCCTCCAGCATCCCCCAGATACCCCCTCCTACTACACACACCCCTCCAGCATCCCCCAGATACCCCCTCCTACTACACACACCCCTCCAGCATTCCCCAGATACCCCCTCCTAGTACACACACCCCTCCAGCATCCCACAGATACCCCCTCCTACTACACACATCCCCTCCAGCATTCCCCAGATACCCCCTCCTAGTACACACACCCCTCCAGCATCCCCAGATACCCCCTCCTAGGACACACCGCTCCAGCATCCCCCAGATACCCCCTCCTAGTACACACACCCCTCCAGCATCCCCCAGACACCCCCTCCTACTACACACCCTCCAGCATCCCCCAGATACCCCCTCCTAGTACACACACCCCTCCAGCATTCCCCAGATACCCCCTCCTACTACACACTTCCCCTCCAGCATCCCCCAGATACCCCCTCCTAGTACACACACCCCTCCAGCATCCCCCAGATACCCCCTCCTACTACACACATCCCCCCCAGCATCCCCCAGATACCCCCTCCTAGTACACACACCCCTCCAGCATCCCCCAGATACCCCCTCCTAGTACACACACCCCTCCAGCATCCCCAGATACCCCCTCCTAGTACACACACCCCTCCAGCATCCCCCAGACACCCCCTCCTACTACACACCCCTCCAGCATCCCCCAGATACCCCCTCCTACTACACACATCCCCTCCAGCATTCCCCAGATACCCCCTCCTAGTACACACACCCCTCCAGCATTCCCCAGATACCCCCTCCTAGTACACACACCCCTCCAGCATCCCCCAGATACCCCCTCCTACTACACACATCCCCTCCAGCATCCCCCAGATACCCCCTCCTACTACACACACCCCTCCAGCATCCCCCAGATACCCCCTCCTACTACACACACCCCTCCAGCATTCCTCAGATACCCCCTCCTACTACACACATCCCCTCCAGCATCCCCCAGATACCCCGCCTACTACACACACCCCTCCAGCATCCCCCAGATACCCCTCCTAGTACACACACCCCTCCAGCATCCCCCAGATACCCCCTCCTAGTACACACACCCCTCCAGCATCCCCCATTTACCCCCTCTTAGTACACACACCCCTCCAGCATCTCCCAGATACCCCCTCCTACTACACACACCCCTCCAGCATCCCCCAGATACCCCCTCCTACTACACACACCCCTCCAGCATTCCCCAGATACCCCCTCCTAGTACACACACCCCTCCAGCATCCCACAGATACCCCCTCCTACTACACACATCCCCTCCAGCATTCCCCAGATACCCCCTCCTAGTACACACACCCCTCCAGCATCCCCAGATACCCCCTCCTAGGACACACCGCTCCAGCATCCCCCAGATACCCCCTCCTAGTACACACAGCCCTCCAGCATCCCCCAGACACCCCCTCGTACTACACACCCTCCAGCATCCCCCAGATACCCCCTCCTACTACACACACCCCTCCAGCATCCCCCAGATACCCCCTCCTAGTACACACACCCCTCCAGCATTCCCCAGATACCCCCTCCTAGTACACACACCCCTCCAGCATCCCACAGATACCCCCTCCTACTACACACATCCCCTCCAGCATCCCCCAGATACCCCCTCCTAGTACACACACCCCTCCAGCATCCCCCAGATACCCCCTCCTAGTACACACACCCCTCCAGCATCCCCAGATACCCCCTCCTAGTACACACACCCCTCCAGCATCCCCCAGACACCCCCTCCTACTACACACCCCTCCAGCATCCCCCAGATACCCCCTCCTACTACACACATCCCCTCCAGCATTCCCCAGATACCCCCTCCTAGTACACACACCCCTCCAGCATTCCCCAGATACCCCCTCCTAGTACACACACCCCTCCAGCATCCCCCAGATACCCCCTCCTACTACACACATCCCCTCCAGCATCCCCCAGATACCCCCTCCTAGTACACACACCCCTCCAGCATCCCCCAGATACCCCCTCCTACTACACACACCCCTCCAGCATTCCCCAGATACCCCCTCCTACTACACACATCCCCTCCAGCATCCCCCAGATACCCCTCCTACTACACACACCCCTCCAGCATCCCCCAGATACCCCCTCTTAGTACACACACCCCTCCAGCATCTCCCAGATACCCCCTCCTACTACACACACCCCTCCAGCATCCCCCAGATACCCCCTCCTACTACACACACCCCTCCAGCATTCCCCAGATACCCCCTCCTAGTACACACACCCCTCCAGCATCCCACAGATACCCCCTCCTACTACACACATCCCCTCCAGCATTCCCCAGATACCCCCTCCTAGTACACACACCCCTCCAGCATCCCCAGATACCCCCTCCTAGGACACACCGCTCCAGCATCCCCCAGATACCCCCTCCTAGTACACACACCCCTCCAGCATCCCCCAGACACCCCCTCCTACTACACACCCTCCAGCATCCCCCAGATACCCCCTCCTACTACACACACCCCTCCAGCATCCCCCAGATACCCCCTCCTAGTACACACACCCCTCCAGCATTCCCCAGATACCCCCTCCTAGTACACACACCCCTCCAGCATCCCCCAGATACCCCCTCCTAGTACACACACCCCTCCAGCATCCCCCAGATACCCCTCCTAGTACACACACCCCTCCAGCATCCCCCAGGTACCGCCTCCTAGTACACACACCCCTCCAGCATCCCCCAGATACCCCCTCCTAGTACACACACCCCTCCAGGATGCCCCAGATACCCCCTCCTAGGACACAAACCCCTCCAGCATTCCCCAGATACCCCCTCCTAGTACACACACCCCTCCAGCATCCCCCAGATACCCCCTCCTAGTACACACACCCCTCCAGCATCCCCAGATACCCCCTCCTACTACACACACCCCTCCAGCATCCCCCAGATACCCCCTCCTAGGACACACACCCCTCCAGCATCCACCAGATACCCCCTCCTACTACACACACCCCTCCAGCATCCCCCAGATACCCCCTCCTAGTACACACACCCCTCCAGCACCCCCCAGATACCCCCTCCTAGTACACACACCCCTCCAGCATCCCCCAGATACCCCCTCCTAGTACACACACCTCTCCAGCATCCCCCAGATACCGCCTCCTACTACACACATCCCCTCCAGCATCCCCCAGATACCCCCTCCTAGTACACACACCCCTCCAGCATCCCCAGATACCCCCTCCTAGGACACACCGCTCCAGCATCCCCCAGATACCCCCTCCTAGTACACACACCCCTCCAGCATCCCCCAGACACCCCCTCCTACTACACACACCCCTCCAGCATCCCCCAGACACCCCCTCCTAGTACACACACCCCTCCAGCATCCCCCAGATACCCTCTCCTACTACACACACCCCTCCAGCATCCCCCAGATACCCCCTCCTAGTACATACACCCCTCCAGCATTCCCCAGATACCCCCTCCTAGTACACACACCCCTCCAGCATCCCCCAGATACCCCCTCCTAGTACACACACCCCTCCAGCATCCCCCAGATACCCCTCCTAGTACACACACCCCTCCAGCATCCCCCAGGTACCGCCTCCTCGTACACACACCCCTCCAGCATCCCCCAGATACCCCCTCCTAGTACACACACCCCTCCAGGATGCCCCAGATACCCCCTCCTAGGACACACACCCCTCCAGCATTCCCCAGATACCCCCTCCTAGTACACACACCCCTCCAGCATCCCCCAGATACCCCCTCCTAGTACACACACCCCTCCAGCATCCCCAGATACCCCCTCCTACTACACACACCCCTCCAGCATCCCCCAGATACCCCCTCCTAGGACACACACCCCTCCAGCATCCCCCAGATACCCCCTCCTACTACACACACCCCTCCAGCATCCCCCAGATACCCCCTCCTAGTACACACACCCCTCCAGCATCCCCCAGATACCCCCTCCTAGTACACACACCCCTCCAGCACCCCCCAGATACCCTCTCCTAGTACACACACCCCTCCCGCATCCCCCAGATACCCCCTCCTAGTACACACACCTCTCCAGCATCCCCCAGATACCGCCTCCTACTACACACATCCCCTCCAGCATCCCCCAGATACCCCCTCCTAGTACACACACCCCTCCAGCATGCCCCAGATACCCCCTCCTAGGACACACACCCCTCCAGCATCCCCCAGATACCCCCTCCTACTACACACACCCCTCCAGCATCCCCCAGATACCCCCTCCTAGTACACACACCCCTCCAGCATCCCCCAGATACCCCCTCCTACTACACACACCCCTCCAGCATCCCCCAGTTACCCCCTCCTAGTACACACACCCCTCCAGCATCCCCCAGATACCCCCTCCTAGTACACACACCCCTCCAGCATCCCCAGATACCCCCTCCTACTACACACACCCCTCCAGCATCCCCCAGATACCCCCTCCTAGGACACACACCCCTCCAGCATCCCCCAGATACCCCCTCCTACTACACACACCCCTCCAGCATCCCCCAGATACCCCCTCCTAGTACACACACCCCTCCAGCACCCCCCAGATACCCCCTCCTAGTACACACACCCCTCCAGCATCCCCCAGATAACCCCTCCTACTACACACACCCCTCCAGCATTTCCCAGATACCCCCTCCTACTACACACATCCCCTCCAGCATCCCCCAGATACCCCCTCCTACTACACACATCCCCTCCAGCATCCCCCAGATACCCCCTCCTAGTACACACACCCCTCCAGCATCCCCCAGATACCCCCTCCTAGTACACACACCCCTCCAGCATCCCCCAGATACCCCCTCGTACTACACACACCCCTCCAGCATCCCCCAGTTACCCCCTCCTAGTACACACACCCCTCCAGCATCCCCCAGATAACCTCTTCGTACACACACCCCTCCAGCATTCCCCAGATACCCCCTCCTACTACACACACCCCTCCAGCATCCCCCAGATACCCCCTCCTAGTACACACAGCCCTCCAGCATCCCCCAGATACCCCCTCCTAGGACACACACCCCTCCAGCATTCCCCAGATACCTCCTCCTAGTACACACACCCCTCCAGCATCCCCCAGACACCCCCTCCTAGTACACACACCCCTCCAGCATCCCCCAGATACCCCCTCCTAGTACACACACCCCTCCAGCATCCCCCAGATACCCCCTCCTACTACACACACCCCTCCAGCATTCCCCAGATACCCCCTCCTACTACACACATCCCCTCCAGCATCCCCCAGATACCCCCTCCTAGTACACACACCCCTCCAGCATCCCCCAGATACCCCCTCCTACTACACACACCCCTCCAGCACCCCCCAGATACCCCCTCCTACTCCACACACCCCTCCAGCATCCCCCAGATACCCCCTCCTAGTACACACACCCCTCTAGCATTCCCCAGATACCCCCTCCTAGTACTCACACCCCTCCAGCATTCCCCAGATACCCCCTCCTAGTACACACACCCCTCCAGCACCCCCCAGATACCCCCTCCTAGTACACACACCCCTCCAGCATCCCCCAGATACCCCCTCCTAGTACACACACCCCTCCAGCATTCCCCAGATACCCCCTCCTACTACACACATCCCCTCCAGCATCCCCCAGATACCCCCTCCTAGTACACACACCCCTCCAGCATCCCCCAGATACCCCCTCCGACAACACATATCCCCTCCAGCATTCCCCAGATACCCCCTCCTAGTACACACACCCCTCCAGCATCCCCCAGATACCCCCTCCTACTACACACATCCCCTCCAGCATTCCCCAGATACCCCCTCCTAGTACACACACCCCTCCAGCATTCCCCAGATACCCCCTCCTAGTACACACACCCCTCCAGCATCCCCCAGATACCCCCTCCTACTACACACATCCCCTCCAGCATCCCCCAGATACCCCCTCCTAGTACACACACCCCTCCAGCATCCCCCAGATACCCCCTCCTACTACACACACCCCTCCAGCATTCCCCAGATACCCCCTCCTAGTACACACACCCCTCTAGCATTCCCCAGATACCCCCTCCTAGTACTCACACCCCTCCAGCATTCCCCAGATACCCCCTCCTAGTACACACACCCCTCCAGCACCCAACAGATACCCCCTCCTAGTACACACACCCCTCCAGCATCCCCCAGATACCCCCTCCTAGTACACACACCCCTCCAGCATTCCCCAGATACCCCCTCCTACTACACACATCCCCTCCAGCATCCCCCAGATACCCCCTCCTAGTACACACACCCCTCCAGCATCCCCCAGATACCCCCTCCTACTACACACATCCCCTCCAGCATTCCCCAGATACCCCCTCCTAGTACACACACCCCTCCAGCATCCCCCAGATACCCCCTCCTACTACACACATCCCCTCCAGCATTCCCCAGATACCCCCTCCAAGTACACACACCCCTCCAGCATCCCCCAGATACCCCCTCCTACTACACACATCCCCTCCAGCATCCCCCAGATACCCCCTCCTAGTACACACACCCCTCCAGCATCCCCCAGATACCCCCTCCTACTACACACACCCCTCCAGCATTCCCCAGATACCCACTCCTAGTACACACACCCCTCCAGCATCCCCCAGATAACCCCTCCTACTACACACACCCCTCCAGCATTCCCCAGATACCCCCTCCTACTACACACATCCCCTCCAGCATCCCCCAGATACCCCTCCTAGTACACACACCCCTCCAGCATCCCCCAGATACCCCTCCTAGTACACACACCCCTCCAGCATCCCCCAGATACCCCCTCCTACTACACACACCCCTCCAGCACCCCCCAGATACCCCCTCCTACTACACACACCCCTCCAGCATCCCCCAGATACCCCCTCCTAGTACACACACCCCTCCAGCATTCCCCAGATACCCCCTCTTAGTACACACACCCCTCCAGCATCCCCCAGAAACCCCCTCCTACTACACACATCCCCTCCAGCATTCCCCAGATACCCCCTCCTAGTACACACACCCCTCCAGCATTCCCCAGATACCCCCTCTTAGTACACACACCCCTCCAGCATCCCCCAGATACCCCCTCCTACTGCACACATCCCCTCCAGCATTCCCCAGATACCCCCTCCTAGTACACACACCCCTCCAGCATCCCCCAGATACCCCCTCCTACTACACACATCCCCTCCAGCATTCCTCAGATACCCCCTCCTAGTACACACACCCCTCCAGCATCCCCAGATACCCCCTCCTAGGACACACCGCTCCAGCATCCCCCAGATACCCCCTCCTAGTACACACACCCCTCCAGCATCCCCCAGACACCCCCTCCTACTACACACCCCTCCAGCATCCCCCAGATACCCCCTCCTACTACACACACCCCTCCAGCATCCCCCAGATACCCCTCCTAGTACACACACCCCTCCAGCATCCCCCAGATACCCCCTCCTACTGCACACACCCCTCCAGCATCCCCCAGATACCCCCTCCTACTACACACACCCCTCCAGCATCCCCCAGATACCCCTCCTAGTACACACACCCCTCCAGCATCCCCCAGGTACCCCCTCCTACTACACACACCCCTCCAGCATCCCCCAGATACCCCCTCCTACTATACACATACCCTCTAGCTTTCCCCAGATACCCCCTCCTAGTACACACACCCCTCCAGTATCCCCATATACCCCCTCCTAGTACACACACCCCTCCAGCATCCCCCAGATACCCCTCCTAGTACACACACCCCTCCAGCATCCCCCAGGTACCCCCTCCTACTACACACACCCCTCCAGCATCCCCCAGATACCCCCTCCTACTACACACACCCCTCCAGCATTCCCCAGATACCCCCTCCTAGTACACACACCCCTCCAGTATCCCCATATACCCCCTCCTAGTACACACACCCCTCCAGCATCCCCCAGATACCCCCTCCTACTACACACACCCCTCCAGCACCCCCCAGATACCCCCTCCTAGTACACACACCCCTCCAGCATCCCCCAGATACCCCCTCCTAGTACACACACCCCTCCAGCATCCCCCAGATACCCCCTCCTAGTACACACACCCCTCCAGCATCCCCCAGATACCCCCTCGTACTACACACACCCCTCCAGCATCCCCCAGTTACCCCCTCCTAGTACACACACCCCTCCAGCATTCCCGAGATACCCCCTCCTACTACACACACCCCTCCAGCATCCCCCAGACACCCCCTCCTAGTACGCACACCCCTCCAGCATCCCCCAGATACCCCCTCCTAGTACACACACCCCTCCAGCATCCCCCAGACACCCCCTCCTAGTACACACACCCCTCCAGCATCCCCCAGATACCCCCTCCTACTACACACACCCCTCCAGCATCCCCCAGATACCCCCTCCTAGTACACACACCCCTCCAGCATTCCCCAGATACCCCCTCCTAGTACACACACCCCTCCAGCATCCCCCAGATACCCCCTCCTAGTACACACACCCCTCCAGCATCCCCCAGATACCCCTCCTAGTACACACACCCCTCCAGCATCCCCCAGGTACCGCCTCCTAGTAAACACACCCCTCCAGCATCCCCCAGATACCCCCTCCTAGTACACACACCCCTCCAGGATTCCCCAGATACCCCCTCCTAGGACACACACCCCTCCAGCATTCCCCAGAAACCCCCTCCTAGTACACACACCCCTCCAGCATCCGCCAGATACCCCCTCCTAGTACACACACCCCTCCAGCATCCCCAGATACCCCCTCCTACTACACACACCCCTCCAGCATCCCCCAGATACCCCCTCCTAGGACACACACCCCTCCAGCATCCCCCAGATACCCCCTCCTACTACACACACCCCTCCAGCATCCCCCAGATACCCCCTCCTAGTACACACACCCCTCCAGCATCCCCCAGATACCCCCTCCTAGTACACACACCCCTCCAGCACCCCCCAGATACCCCCTCCTAGTACACACACCCCTCCAGCATCCCCCAGATACCCCCTCCTAGTACACACACCTCTCCAGCATCCCCCAGATACCCCCTCCTACTACACACATCCCCTCCAGCATCCCCCAGATACCCCCTCCTAGTACACACACCCCTCCAGCAATGCCCCAGATACCCCCTCCCAGGACACACACCCCTCCAGCATCCCCCAGATAGCCCCTCCTAATACACACACCCCTCCAGCACCCCCCAGATACCCCTCCTAGTACACACACACCCCCATCATCCCCCAGATACCCCCTCCTAGTACACACACCCCTCCAGCATCCCCCAGATACCCCCTCCTAATACACAAACCCCTCCAGCACCCCCAGATACCCCCTCCTAGTACACAAACCCCTCCAGCATTCCCCAGATACCCCCTTCTAGTACACACACCCCTCCAGCATTCCCCAGATACCCCTTCCTACTACACACATCCCCTCCAGCATTCCCCAGATACCCCCTCCTAGTACACACACCCCTCCATCATCCCCCAGATAACCCCTCCTACTACACACACCCCTCCAGCATTCCCCAGATACCCCCTCCTACTACACACACCCCTCCAGCATCCCCCAGATACCCCCTCCTACTACACACACCCCTCTAGCATCCCCCAGATACCCCCTCCTAGTACACACACCCCTCCAGCATCCCCCAGATACCCCCTCCTAGTACACACACCCCTCCAGCATCCCCCAGATACCCCCTCCTAGTACACACACCCCTCCAGCATCCCCCAGATACCCCCTCCTAGTACACACACCCCTCCAGCATCCCCCAGATACCCCCTCGTACTACACACACCCCTCCAGCATCCCCCAGTTACCCCCTCCTAGTACACACACCCCTCCAGCATCCCCCAGATAACCCCTCCTACTACACACACCCCTCCAGCATTCCCCAGATACCCCCTGCTACTACACACACCCCTCCAGCATCCCCCAGATACCCCCTCCTAGTACACACAGCCCTCCAGCATCCCCCTGATACCCCCTCCTAGGACACACACCCCTCCAGCATTCCCCAGATACCCCCTCCTAGTACACACACCCCTCCAGCATCCCCCAGATACCACCTCCTACTACACACACCCCTCCAGCATCCCCCAGATACCCCTCCTAGTACACACACCCCTCCAGCATCCCCCAGGTACCGCCTCCTAGTACACACACCCCTCCAGCATCCCCCAGATACCCCCTCCTAGGACACACACCCCTCCAGCATCCCCCAGATACCCCCTCCTACTACACACACCCCTCCAGCATCCCCCAGATACCCCTCCTAGTACACACACCCCTCCAGCATCCCCCAGGTACCGCCTCCTAGTACACACACCCCTCCAGCATCCCCCAGATACCCCCTCCTAGGACACACACCCCTCCAGCATCCCCCAGATACCCCCTCCTAGTACACACACCCCTCCAGCATCCCCCAGATACCCCCTCCTAGTACACACACCCCTCCAGCATCCCCAGATACCCCCTCCTACTACACACACCCCTCCAGCATCCCCCAGATACCCCCTCCTAGGACACACACCCCTCCAGCATCCCCCAGATACCCCCTCCTACTACACACACCCCTCCAGCATCCCCCAGATACCCCCTCCTAGTACACACACCCCTCCAGCATCCCCCAGATACCCCCTCCTAGTACACACACCCCTCCAGCATCCCCCAGATGCCCCCTCCTACTACACACACCCATCCAGCACCCCCCATATACCCCCTCCTAGTACTCACACCCCTCCAGCATCCCCCAGATACCCCCTCCTAGTACACACACCCCTCCAGCATGCCCCAGATACCCCCTCCTAGGACACACACCCCTCCAGCATCCCCCAGATACCCCCTCCTAGGACACACACCCCTCCAGCATCCCCCAGATACCCCCTCCTAGTACACACACCCCTCCAGCATCCCCAGATACCCCCTCCTACTACACACACCCCTCCAGCATCCCCCAGATACCCCCTCCTACTACACACACCCCTCCAGCATCCCCCAGATACCCCCTCCTACTACACACATCCCCTCCAGCATCCCCCAGATACCCCTTCCTAGTACACACACCCCTCCAGCATCCCCAGATACCCCATCCTACGACACACCCCTCCAGCATCCCCAGATACCCCCTCCTAGGACACACCGATCCAGCACCCCCCAGATACCCCTCCTAGTACACACACGCCCCCCAGCATCCCCCAGATACCCCCTCCTAGTACACACACCCCTCCAGCATCCCCCAGGTAGCCCCTCCTAATACACACACCCCTCCAGCACCCCCCAGATACCCCTCCTAGTACACACACACCCCCATCATCCCCCAGATACCCCCTCCTAGGACACACACCCCTCCAGCATCCCCCAGATACCCCCTCCTAATACACACACCGCTCCAGCATCCCCCAGATACCCCCTCCTAGTACACACACCCCTCCAGCATCCCCCAGACACCCCCTCCTACTACACACCCCTCCAGCATCCCCCAGATACCCCCTCCTAGTACACACACCCCTCCAGCATCCCCCAGACACCCCCTCCTAGTACACACACCCCTCCAGCATCCCCCAGATACCCCCTCTTACTACACACATCCCCTCCAGCATTCCCCAGATACCCCCTCCTAGTACACACACACGTCCAGCATCCCCCAGATACCCCCTCCTACTACACACACCCCTCCAGCATCCCCCAGATACCCCCTCCTAGTACACACACCCCTCCAGCACCCCCAGATACCCCCTCCTAGTACACACACCCCTCCAGCATCCCCCAGATACCCCCTCCTAGTTCACACACCCCTCCAGCATCCCCCAGATACCCCCTCCTAGTACACACACCGATCCAGCATCCCCCAGATACCCCCTCCTAGTACACACACCCCTCCAGCATCCCCCATATACCCCCTCCTAGTACACACACCCCTCCAGCATTCCCCAGATACCCCCTCCTAGTACACACACCCCTCCAGCATCCCCAGATACCCCCTCCTAGGACACACACCCTCCAGCATCCCCCAGATAACCCCTCCTAGGACACACACCCCTCCAGCATCCCCCAGACACCCCCTCCTACTACACACCCCTCCAGCATCCCCCAGATACCCCCTCCTACTACACACACCCCTCCAGCATCCCCCAGATACCCCTCCTAGTACAAACACCCCTCCAGCATCCCCCAGATACCCCCTTCTACTACACACATCCCCTCCAGCATCCCCCAGATACCCCCTCCTAGTACACACACCCCTCCAGCATCCCCCAGGTACCCCCTCCTACTACACACACCCCTCCAGCATCCCCCAGATACCCCCTCCTAGTACACACACCCCTCCAGCATCCCCAGATACCCCCTCCTAGTACACACACCCCTCCAGCATCCCCCAGACACCCCCTCCTAGTACACACACCCCTCCAGCATTCCCCAGATACCCCCTCCAGGTACACACACCCCTCCAGCATCCCCCAGATACCCCCTCCTAGTACACACACCCCTCCAGCATCCCCCAAATACCCCCTCCTACTACACACACCCCTCCAGCACCCCCCAGATACCCCCTCCTACTCCACACACCCCTCCAGCATCCCCCAGATACCCCCTCCTACTACACACACCCCTCCAGCATCCCCCAGATACCCCCTCCTAGTACACACACCCCTCCAGCACCCCCAGATACCCCCTCCTAGTACACACACCCCTCCAGCATCCCCCAGATACCCCCTCCTAGTACACACACCCCTCCAGCATCCCCCAGATACCCCCTCCTAGTACACACACCGATCCAGCATCCCCCAGATACCCCCTCCTAGTACACACACCCCTCCAGCATCCCCCATATACCCCCTCCTAGTACACACACCCCTCCAGCATTCCCCAGATACCCCCTCCTAGTACACACACCCCTCCAGCATCCCCAGATACCCCCTCCTAGGACACACACCCTCTAGCATCCCCCAGATAACCCCTCCTAGGACACACACCCCTCCAGCATCCCCCAGACACCCCCTCCTACTACACACCCCTCCAGCATCCCCCAGATACCCCCTCCTACTACACACACCCCTCCAGCATCCCCCAGATACCCCTCCTAGTACAAACACCCCTCCAGCATCCCCCAGATACCCCCTCCTACTACACACATCCCCTCCAGCATCCCCCAGATACCCCCTCCTAGTACACACACCCCTCCAGCATCCCCCAGGTACCCCCTCCTACTACACACACCCCTCCAGCATCCCCCAGATACCCCCTCCTACTACACACACCCCTCCAGCATCCCCCAGATACCCCCTCCTAGTACACACACCCCTCCAGCATCCCCAGATACCCCCTCCTAGTACACACACCCCTCCAGCATCCCCCAGACACCCCCTCCTAGTACACACACCCCTCCAGCATTCCCCAGATACCCCCTCCAGGTACACACACCCCTCCAGCATCCCCCAGATACCCCCTCCTAGTACACACACCCCTCCAGCATCCCCCAAATACCCCCTCCTACTACACACACCCCTCCAGCACCCCCCAGATACCCCCTCCTACTCCACACACCCCTCCAGCATCCCCCAGATACCCCCTCCTAGTACACACACCCCTCCAGCATTCCCCAGATACCCCCTCCTAGTACTCACACCCCTCCAGCATCCCCCAGATACCCCACCTAGTACACACACCCCTCCAGCATCCCCCAGATACCCCCTCCTAGTACACACATCCCCTCCAGCATCCCCCAGATACCCCCTCCTACTACACACATCCCCTCCAGCATCCCCCAGATACCCCCTCCTAGTACACACACCCCTCCAGCATCCCCCAGATACCCCCTCCTAGTACACACACCCCTCCAGCATCCCCCAGATACCCCCTCGTACTACACACACCCCTCCAGCATCCCCCAGTTACCCCCTCCTAGTACACACACCCCTCCAGCATCCCCCAGATAACCTCTTCGTACACACACCCCTCCAGCATTCCCCAGATACCCCCTCCTAGTACACACACCCCTCCAGCATCCCCCAGATACCCCCTCCTACTACACACATCCCCTCCAGCATCCCCCAGATACCCCCTCCTAGTACACACACCCCTCCAGCATCCCCCAGATACCCCCTCCTACTACACACACCCCTCCAGCACCCCCCAGATACCCCCTCCTACTACACACACCCCTCCAGCATCCCCCAGATACCCCCTCCTAGTACACACACCCCTCCAGCATCCCCCAGATACCCCCTCCTACTACACACACCCCTCCAGCATCCCCCAGATACCCCCTCCTACTACACACACCCCTCCAGCATCCCCCAGATACCCCCTCCTACTACACACACCCCTCCAGCATCCCCCAGATACCCCCTCCTACTACACACACCCCTCCAGCATTCCCCAGATACCCCCTCTTAGTACACACACCCCTCCAGCATCCCCCAGATACCCCCTCCTACTACACACACCCCTCCAGCATCCCCCAGATACCCCCTCCTACTACACACACCCCTCCAGCATTCCCCAGATACCCCCTCCTAGTACACACACCCCTCCAGCATCCCACAGATACCCCCTCCTACTACACACATCCCCTCCAGCATTCCCCAGATACCCCCTCCTACTACACACACCCCTCCAGCATCCCCAGATACCCCCTCCTAGGACACACCGCTCCAGCATCCCCCAGATACCCCCTCCTAGTACACACACCCCTCCAGCATCCCCCAGACACCCCCTCCTACTACACACCCTCCAGCATCCCCCAGATACCCCCTCCTACTACACACACCCCTCCAGCATCCCCCAGATACCCCCTCCTAGTACACACACCCCTCCAGCATTCCCCAGATACCCCCTCCTACTACACACTTCCCCTCCAGCATCCCCCAGATACCCCCTCCTAGTACACACACCCCTCCAGCATCCCCCAGATACCCCCTCCTACTACACACATCCCCTCCAGCATCCCCCAGATACCCCCTCCTAGTACACACACCCCTCCAGCATCCCCCAGATACCCCCTCCTAGTACACACACCCCTCCAGCATCCCCAGATACCCCCTCCTAGTACACACACCCCTCCAGCATCCCCCAGACACCCCCTCCTACTACACACCCCTCCAGCATCCCCCAGATACCCACTCCTAGGACACACACCCCTCCAGCATCCCCCAGATACCCCCTCCTAGTACACACACCCCTCCAGCATCCCCAGATACCCCCTCCTACTACACACACCCCTCCAGCATCCCCCAGATACCCCCTCCTACTACACACACCCCTCCAGCATCCCCCAGATACCCCCTCCTAGTACACACACCCCTCCAGCATCCCCCAGATACCCCCTCCTAGTACACACACCCCTCCAGCATCCCCCAGATGCCCCCTCCTACTACACACACCCATCCAGCACCCCCCATATACCCCCTCCTAGTACTCACACCCCTCCAGCATCCCCCAGATACCCCCTCCTAGTACACACACCCCTCCAGCATGCCCCAGATACCCCCTCCTAGGACACACACCCCTCCAGCATCCCCCAGATACCCCCTCCTAGGACACACACCCCTCCAGCATCCCCCAGATACCCCCTCCTAGTACACACACCCCTCCAGCATCCCCAGATACCCCCTCCTACTACACACACCCCTCCAGCATCCCCCAGATACCCCCTCCTACTACACACACCCCTCCAGCATCCCCCAGATACCCCCTCCTACTACACACATCCCCTCCAGCATCCCCCAGATACCCCTTCCTAGTACACACACCCCTCCAGCATCCCCAGATACCCCATCCTACGACACACCCCTCCAGCATCCCCAGATACCCCCTCCTAGGACACACCGATCCAGCACCCCCCAGATACCCCTCCTAGTACACACACGCCCCCCAGCATCCCCCAGATACCCCCTCCTAGTACACACACCCCTCCAGCATCCCCCAGGTAGCCCCTCCTAATACACACACCCCTCCAGCACCCCCCAGATACCCCTCCTAGTACACACACACCCCCATCATCCCCCAGATACCCCCTCCTAGGACACACACCCCTCCAGCATCCCCCAGATACCCCCTCCTAATACACACACCGCTCCAGCATCCCCCAGATACCCCCTCCTAGTACACACACCCCTCCAGCATCCCCCAGACACCCCCTCCTACTACACACCCCTCCAGCATCCCCCAGATACCCCCTCCTAGTACACACACCCCTCCAGCATCCCCCAGACACCCCCTCCTAGTACACACACCCCTCCAGCATCCCCCAGATACCCCCTCTTACTACACACATCCCCTCCAGCATTCCCCAGATACCCCCTCCTAGTACACACACACGTCCAGCATCCCCCAGATACCCCCTCCTACTACACACACCCCTCCAGCATCCCCCAGATACCCCCTCCTAGTACACACACCCCTCCAGCACCCCCAGATACCCCCTCCTAGTACACACACCCCTCCAGCATCCCCCAGATACCCCCTCCTAGTTCACACACCCCTCCAGCATCCCCCAGATACCCCCTCCTAGTACACACACCGATCCAGCATCCCCCAGATACCCCCTCCTAGTACACACACCCCTCCAGCATCCCCCATATACCCCCTCCTAGTACACACACCCCTCCAGCATTCCCCAGATACCCCCTCCTAGTACACACACCCCTCCAGCATCCCCAGATACCCCCTCCTAGGACACACACCCTCCAGCATCCCCCAGATAACCCCTCCTAGGACACACACCCCTCCAGCATCCCCCAGACACCCCCTCCTACTACACACCCCTCCAGCATCCCCCAGATACCCCCTCCTACTACACACACCCCTCCAGCATCCCCCAGATACCCCTCCTAGTACAAACACCCCTCCAGCATCCCCCAGATACCCCCTTCTACTACACACATCCCCTCCAGCATCCCCCAGATACCCCCTCCTAGTACACACACCCCTCCAGCATCCCCCAGGTACCCCCTCCTACTACACACACCCCTCCAGCATCCCCCAGATACCCCCTCCTAGTACACACACCCCTCCAGCATCCCCAGATACCCCCTCCTAGTACACACACCCCTCCAGCATCCCCCAGACACCCCCTCCTAGTACACACACCCCTCCAGCATTCCCCAGATACCCCCTCCAGGTACACACACCCCTCCAGCATCCCCCAGATACCCCCTCCTAGTACACACACCCCTCCAGCATCCCCCAAATACCCCCTCCTACTACACACACCCCTCCAGCACCCCCCAGATACCCCCTCCTACTCCACACACCCCTCCAGCATCCCCCAGATACCCCCTCCTACTACACACACCCCTCCAGCATCCCCCAGATACCCCCTCCTAGTACACACACCCCTCCAGCACCCCCAGATACCCCCTCCTAGTACACACACCCCTCCAGCATCCCCCAGATACCCCCTCCTAGTACACACACCCCTCCAGCATCCCCCAGATACCCCCTCCTAGTACACACACCGATCCAGCATCCCCCAGATACCCCCTCCTAGTACACACACCCCTCCAGCATCCCCCATATACCCCCTCCTAGTACACACACCCCTCCAGCATTCCCCAGATACCCCCTCCTAGTACACACACCCCTCCAGCATCCCCAGATACCCCCTCCTAGGACACACACCCTCTAGCATCCCCCAGATAACCCCTCCTAGGACACACACCCCTCCAGCATCCCCCAGACACCCCCTCCTACTACACACCCCTCCAGCATCCCCCAGATACCCCCTCCTACTACACACACCCCTCCAGCATCCCCCAGATACCCCTCCTAGTACAAACACCCCTCCAGCATCCCCCAGATACCCCCTCCTACTACACACATCCCCTCCAGCATCCCCCAGATACCCCCTCCTAGTACACACACCCCTCCAGCATCCCCCAGGTACCCCCTCCTACTACACACACCCCTCCAGCATCCCCCAGATACCCCCTCCTACTACACACACCCCTCCAGCATCCCCCAGATACCCCCTCCTAGTACACACACCCCTCCAGCATCCCCAGATACCCCCTCCTAGTACACACACCCCTCCAGCATCCCCCAGACACCCCCTCCTAGTACACACACCCCTCCAGCATTCCCCAGATACCCCCTCCAGGTACACACACCCCTCCAGCATCCCCCAGATACCCCCTCCTAGTACACACACCCCTCCAGCATCCCCCAAATACCCCCTCCTACTACACACACCCCTCCAGCACCCCCCAGATACCCCCTCCTACTCCACACACCCCTCCAGCATCCCCCAGATACCCCCTCCTAGTACACACACCCCTCCAGCATTCCCCAGATACCCCCTCCTAGTACTCACACCCCTCCAGCATCCCCCAGATACCCCACCTAGTACACACACCCCTCCAGCATCCCCCAGATACCCCCTCCTAGTACACACATCCCCTCCAGCATCCCCCAGATACCCCCTCCTACTACACACATCCCCTCCAGCATCCCCCAGATACCCCCTCCTAGTACACACACCCCTCCAGCATCCCCCAGATACCCCCTCCTAGTACACACACCCCTCCAGCATCCCCCAGATACCCCCTCGTACTACACACACCCCTCCAGCATCCCCCAGTTACCCCCTCCTAGTACACACACCCCTCCAGCATCCCCCAGATAACCTCTTCGTACACACACCCCTCCAGCATTCCCCAGATACCCCCTCCTAGTACACACACCCCTCCAGCATCCCCCAGATACCCCCTCCTACTACACACATCCCCTCCAGCATCCCCCAGATACCCCCTCCTAGTACACACACCCCTCCAGCATCCCCCAGATACCCCCTCCTACTACACACACCCCTCCAGCACCCCCCAGATACCCCCTCCTACTACACACACCCCTCCAGCATCCCCCAGATACCCCCTCCTAGTACACACACCCCTCCAGCATCCCCCAGATACCCCCTCCTACTACACACACCCCTCCAGCATCCCCCAGATACCCCCTCCTACTACACACACCCCTCCAGCATCCCCCAGATACCCCCTCCTACTACACACACCCCTCCAGCATCCCCCAGATACCCCCTCCTACTACACACACCCCTCCAGCATTCCCCAGATACCCCCTCTTAGTACACACACCCCTCCAGCATCCCCCAGATACCCCCTCCTACTACACACACCCCTCCAGCATCCCCCAGATACCCCCTCCTACTACACACACCCCTCCAGCATTCCCCAGATACCCCCTCCTAGTACACACACCCCTCCAGCATCCCACAGATACCCCCTCCTACTACACACATCCCCTCCAGCATTCCCCAGATACCCCCTCCTACTACACACACCCCTCCAGCATCCCCAGATACCCCCTCCTAGGACACACCGCTCCAGCATCCCCCAGATACCCCCTCCTAGTACACACACCCCTCCAGCATCCCCCAGACACCCCCTCCTACTACACACCCTCCAGCATCCCCCAGATACCCCCTCCTACTACACACACCCCTCCAGCATCCCCCAGATACCCCCTCCTAGTACACACACCCCTCCAGCATTCCCCAGATACCCCCTCCTACTACACACTTCCCCTCCAGCATCCCCCAGATACCCCCTCCTAGTACACACACCCCTCCAGCATCCCCCAGATACCCCCTCCTACTACACACATCCCCTCCAGCATCCCCCAGATACCCCCTCCTAGTACACACACCCCTCCAGCATCCCCCAGATACCCCCTCCTAGTACACACACCCCTCCAGCATCCCCAGATACCCCCTCCTAGTACACACACCCCTCCAGCATCCCCCAGACACCCCCTCCTACTACACACCCCTCCAGCATCCCCCAGATACCCACTCCTAGGACACACACCCCTCCAGCATCCCCCAGATACCCCCTCCTAGTACACACACCCCTCCAGCATCCCCAGATACCCCCTCCTACTACACACACCCCTCCAGCATCCCCCAGATACCCCCTCCTACTACACACACCCCTCCAGCATCCCCCAGATACCCCCTCCTACTACACACATCCCCTCCAGCATCCCCCAGATACCCCTTCCTAGTACACACACCCCTCCAGCATCCCCAGATACCCCATCCTACGACACACCCCTCCAGCATCCCCAGATACCCCCTCCTAGGACACACCGATCCAGCACCCCCCAGATACCCCTCCTAGTACACACACGCCCCCCAGCATCCCCCAGATACCCCCTCCTAGTACACACACCCCTCCAGCATCCCCCAGGTAGCCCCTCCTAATACACACACCCCTCCAGCACCCCCCAGATACCCCTCCTAGTACACACACACCCCCATCATCCCCCAGATACCCCCTCCTAGGACACACACCCCTCCAGCATCCCCCAGATACCCCCTCCTAATACACACACCGCTCCAGCATCCCCCAGATACCCCCTCCTAGTACACACACCCCTCCAGCATCCCCCAGACACCCCCTCCTACTACACACCCCTCCAGCATCCCCCAGATACCCCCTCCTAGTACACACACCCCTCCAGCATCCCCCAGACACCCCCTCCTAGTACACACACCCCTCCAGCATCCCCCAGATACCCCCTCTTACTACACACATCCCCTCCAGCATTCCCCAGATACCCCCTCCTAGTACACACACACCTCCAGCATCCCCCAGATACCCCCTCCTACTACACACACCCCTCCAGCATCCCCCAGATACCCCCTCCTAGTACACACACCCCTCCAGCATCCCCCAGATACCCCCTCCTAGGACACACACCCCTCCAGCATCCACCAGATACCCCCTCCTACTACACACACCCCTCCAGCATCCCCCAGATACCCCCTCCTAGTACACACACCCCTCCAGCATCCCCCAGATACCCCTCCTAGTACACACACCCCTCCAACATCCCCCAGGTACCCCCTCCTAGTACACACACCCCTCCAGCATCCCCCAGATACCCCTCCTAGTACACACACCCCTCCAGCATCCCCCAGGTACCGCCTCCTAGTACACACACCCCTCCAGCATCCCCCAGATACCCCCTCCTAGTACACACACCCCTCCAGGATGCCCCAGATACCCCCTCCTAGGACACACACCCCTCCAGCATTCCCCAGATACCCCCTCCTAGTACACACACCCCTCCAGCATCCCCCAGATACCCCCTCCTAGTACACACACCCCTCCAGCATCCCCAGATACCCCCTCCTACTACACACACCCCTCCAGCATCCCCCAGATACCCCCTCCTAGGACACACACCCCTCCAGCATCCACCAGATACCCCCTCCTACTACACACACCCCTCCAGCATCCCCCAGATACCCCCTCCTAGTACACACACCCCTCCAGCACCCCCCAGATACCCCCTCCTAGTACACACACCCCTCCAGCATCCCCCAGATACCCCCTCCTAGTACACACACCTCTCCAGCATCCCCCAGATACCGCCTCCTACTACACACATCCCCTCCAGCATCCCCCAGATACCCCCTCCTAGTACACACACCCCTCCAGCATCCCCAGATACCCCCTCCTAGGACACACCGCTCCAGCATCCCCCAGATACCCCCTCCTAGTACACACACCCCTCCAGCATCCCCCAGACACCCCCTCCTACTACACACACCCCTCCAGCATCCCCCAGACACCCCCTCCTAGTACACACACCCCTCCAGCATCCCCCAGATACCCTCTCCTACTACACACACCCCTCCAGCATCCCCCAGATACCCCCTCCTAGTACACACACCCCTCCAGCATTCCCCAGATACCCCCTCCTAGTACACACACCCCTCCAGCATCCCCCAGATACCCCCTCCTAGTACACACACCCCTCCAGCATCCCCCAGATACCCCTCCTAGTACACACACCCCTCCAGCATCCCCCAGGTACCGCCTCCTCGTACACACACCCCTCCAGCATCCCCCAGATACCCCCTCCTAGTACACACACCCCTCCAGGATGCCCCAGATACCCCCTCCTAGGACACACACCCCTCCAGCATTCCCCAGATACCCCCTCCTAGTACACACACCCCTCCAGCATCCCCCAGATACCCCCTCCTAGTACACACACCCCTCCAGCATCCCCAGATACCCCCTCCTACTACACACACCCCTCCAGCATCCCCCAGATACCCCCTCCTAGGACACACACCCCTCCAGCATCCCCCAGATACCCCCTCCTACTACACACACCCCTCCAGCATCCCCCAGATCCCCCCTCCTAGTACACACACCCCTCCAGCATCCCCCAGATACCCCCTCCTAGTACACACACCCCTCCAGCACCCCCCAGATACCCTCTCCTAGTACACACACCCCTCCCGCATCCCCCAGATACCCCCTCCTAGTACACACACCTCTCCAGCATCCCCCAGATACCGCCTCCTACTACACACATCCCCTCCAGCATCCCCCAGATACCCCCTCCTAGTACACACACCCCTCCAGCATGCCCCAGATACCCCCTCCTAGGACACACACCCCTCCAGCATCCCCCAGATACCCCCTCCTACTACACACACCCCTCCAGCATCCCCCAGATACCCCCTCCTAGTACACACACCCCTCCAGCATCCCCCAGATACCCCCTCCTACTACACACACCCCTCCAGCATCCCCCAGTTACCCCCTCCTAGTACACACACCCCTCCAGCATCCCCCAGATACCCCCTCCTAGTACACACACCCCTCCAGCATCCCCAGATACCCCCTCCTACTACACACACCCCTCCAGCATCCCCCAGATACCCCCTCCTAGGACACACACCCCTCCAGCATCCCCCAGATACCCCCTCCTACTACACACACCCCTCCAGCATCCCCCAGATACCCCCTCCTAGTACACACACCCCTCCAGCACCCCCCAGATACCCCCTCCTAGTACACACACCCCTCCAGCATCCCCCAGATAACCCCTCCTACTACACACACCCCTCCAGCATTTCCCAGATACCCCCTCCTACTACACACATCCCCTCCAGCATCCCCCAGATACCCCCTCCTACTACACACATCCCCTCCAGCATCCCCCAGATACCCCCTCCTAGTACACACACCCCTCCAGCATCCCCCAGATACCCCCTCCTAGTACACACACCCCTCCAGCATCCCCCAGATACCCCCTCGTACTACACACACCCCTCCAGCATCCCCCAGTTACCCCCTCCTAGTACACACACCCCTCCAGCATCCCCCAGATAACCTCTTCGTACACACACCCCTCCAGCATTCCCCAGATACCCCCTCCTACTACACACACCCCTCCAGCATCCCCCAGATACCCCCTCCTAGTACACACAGCCCTCCAGCATCCCCCAGATACCCCCTCCTAGGACACACACCCCTCCAGCATTCCCCAGATACCTCCTCCTAGTACACACACCCCTCCAGCATCCCCCAGACACCCCCTCCTAGTACACACACCCCTCCAGCATCCCCCAGATACCCCCTCCTAGTACACACACCCCTCCAGCATCCCCCAGATACCCCCTCCTACTACACACACCCCTCCAGCATTCCCCAGATACCCCCTCCTACTACACACATCCCCTCCAGCATCCCCCAGATACCCCCTCCTAGTACACACACCCCTCCAGCATCCCCCAGATACCCCCTCCTACTACACACACCCCTCCAGCACCCCCCAGATACCCCCTCCTACTCCACACACCCCTCCAGCATCCCCCAGATACCCCCTCCTAGTACACACACCCCTCTAGCATTCCCCAGATACCCCCTCCTAGTACTCACACCCCTCCAGCATTCCCCAGATACCCCCTCCTAGTACACACACCCCTCCAGCACCCCCCAGATACCCCCTCCTAGTACACACACCCCTCCAGCATCCCCCAGATACCCCCTCCTAGTACACACACCCCTCCAGCATTCCCCAGATACCCCCTCCTACTACACACATCCCCTCCAGCATCCCCCAGATACCCCCTCCTAGTACACACACCCCTCCAGCATCCCCCAGATACCCCCTCCGACAACACATATCCCCTCCAGCATTCCCCAGATACCCCCTCCTAGTACACACACCCCTCCAGCATCCCCCAGATACCCCCTCCTACTACACACATCCCCTCCAGCATTCCCCAGATACCCCCTCCTAGTACACACACCCCTCCAGCATTCCCCAGATACCCCCTCCTAGTACACACACCCCTCCAGCATCCCCCAGATACCCCCTCCTACTACACACATCCCCTCCAGCATCCCCCAGATACCCCCTCCTAGTACACACACCCCTCCAGCATCCCCCAGATACCCCCTCCTACTACACACACCCCTCCAGCATTCCCCAGATACCCCCTCCTAGTACACACACCCCTCTAGCATTCCCCAGATACCCCCTCCTAGTACTCACACCCCTCCAGCATTCCCCAGATACCCCCTCCTAGTACACACACCCCTCCAGCACCCAACAGATACCCCCTCCTAGTACACACACCCCTCCAGCATCCCCCAGATACCCCCTCCTAGTACACACACCCCTCCAGCATTCCCCAGATACCCCCTCCTACTACACATCCCCTCCAGCATCCCCCAGATACCCCCTCCTAGTACACACACCCCTCCAGCATCCCCCAGATACCCCCTCCTACTACACACATCCCCTCCAGCATTCCCCAGATACCCCCTCCTAGTACACACACCCCTCCAGCATCCCCCAGATACCCCCTCCTACTACACACATCCCCTCCAGCATTCCCCAGATACCCCCTCCAAGTACACACACCCCTCCAGCATCCCCCAGATACCCCCTCCTACTACACACATCCCCTCCAGCATCCCCCAGATACCCCCTCCTAGTACACACAGCCCTCCAGCATCCCCCAGATACCCCCTCCTACTACACACACCCCTCCAGCATTCCCCAGATACCCACTCCTAGTACACACACCCCTCCAGCATCCCCCAGATAACCCCTCCTACTACACACACCCCTCCAGCATTCCCCAGATACCCCCTCCTACTACACACATCCCCTCCAGCATCCCCCAGATACCCCTCCTAGTACACACACCCCTCCAGCATCCCCCAGATACCCCTCCTAGTACACACACCCCTCCAGCATCCCCCAGATACCCCCTCCTACTACACACACCCCTCCAGCACCCCCCAGATACCCCCTCCTACTACACACACCCCTCCAGCATCCCCCAGATACCCCCTCCTAGTACACACACCCCTCCAGCATTCCCCAGATACCCCCTCTTAGTACACACACCCCTCCAGCATCCCCCAGAAACCCCCTCCTACTACACACATCCCCTCCAGCATTCCCCAGATACCCCCTCCTAGTACACACACCCCTCCAGCATTCCCCAGATACCCCCTCTTAGTACACACACCCCTCCAGCATCCCCCAGATACCCCCTCCTACTGCACACATCCCCTCCAGCATTCCCCAGATACCCCCTCCTAGTACACACACCCCTCCAGCATCCCCCAGATACCCCCTCCTACTACACACACCCCTCCAGCATTCCCCAGATACCCCCTCTTAGTACACACACCCCTCCAGCATCCCCCAGAAACCCCCTCCTACTACACACATCCCCTCCAGCATTCCCCAGATACCCCCTCCTAGTACACACACCCCTCCAGCATTCCCCAGATACCCCCTCTTAGTACACACACCCCTCCAGCATCCCCCAGATACCCCCTCCTACTGCACACATCCCCTCCAGCATTCCCCAGATACCCCCTCTTAGTACACACACCCCTCCAGCATCCCCCAGATACCCCCTCCTACTGCACACATCCCCTCCAGCATTCCTCAGATACCCCCTCCTAGTACACACACCCCTCCAGCATCCCCAGATACCCCCTCCTAGGACACACCGCTCCAGCATCCCCCAGATACCCCCTCCTAGTACACACACCCCTCCAGCATCCCCCAGACACCCCCTCCTACTACACACCCCTCCAGCATCCCCCAGATACCCCCTCCTACTACACACACCCCTCCAGCATCCCCCAGATACCCCTCCTAGTACACACACCCCTCCAGCATCCCCCAGATACCCCCTCCTACTGCACACACCCCTCCAGCATCCCCCAGATACCCCCTCCTACTACACACACCCCTCCAGCATCCCCCAGATACCCCTCCTAGTACACACACCCCTCCAGCATCCCCCAGGTACCCCCTCCTACTACACACACCCCTCCAGCATCCCCCAGATACCCCCTCCTACTATACACATACCCTCTAGCTTTCCCCAGATACCCCCTCCTAGTACACACACCCCTCCAGTATCCCCATATACCCCCTCCTAGTACACACACCCCTCCAGCATCCCCCAGATACCCCTCCTAGTACACACACCCCTCCAGCATCCCCCAGGTACCCCCTCCTACTACAAACACCCCTCCAGCATCCCCCAGATACCCCCTCCTACTACACACACCCCTCCAGCATTCCCCAGATACCCCCTCCTAGTACACACACCCCTCCAGTATCCCCATATACCCCCTCCTAGTACACACACCCCTCCAGCATCCCCCAGATACCCCCTCCTACTACACACACCCCTCCAGCACCCCCCAGATACCCCCTCCTAGTACACACACCCCTCCAGCATCCCCCAGATACCCCCTCCTAGTACACACACCCCTCCAGCATCCCCCAGATACCCCCTCCTAGTACACACACCCCTCCAGCATCCCCCAGATACCCCCTCGTACTACACACACCCCTCCAGCATCCCCCAGTTACCCCCTCCTAGTACACACACCCCTCCAGCATTCCCGAGATACCCCCTCCTACTACACACACCCCTCCAGCATCCCCCAGATACCCACTCCTAGTACACACACCCCTCCAGCATCCCCCAGACACCCCCTCCTAGTACGCACACCCCTCCAGCATCCCCCAGATACCCCCTCCTAGTACACACACCCCTCCAGCATCCCCCAGACACCCCCTCCTAGTACACACACCCCTCCAGCATCCCCCAGATACCCCCTCCTACTACACACACCCCTCCAGCATCCCCCAGATACCCCCTCCTAGTACACACACCCCTCCAGCATCCCCCAGATACCCCCTCCTAGTACACACACCCCTCCAGCATCCCCCAGATACCCCCTCGTACTACACACACCCCTCCAGCATCCCCCAGTTACCCCCTCCTAGTACACACACCCCTCCAGCATTCCCGAGATACCCCCTCCTACTACACACACCCCTCCAGCATCCCCCAGATACCCACTCCTAGTACACACACCCCTCCAGCATCCCCCAGACACCCCCTCCTAGTACGCACACCCCTCCAGCATCCCCCAGATACCCCCTCCTAGTACACACACCCCTCCAGCATCCCCCAGACACCCCCTCCTAGTACACACACCCCTCCAGCATCCCCCAGATACCCCCTCCTACTACACACACCCCTCCAGCATCCCCCAGATACCCCCTCCTAGTACACACACCCCTCCAGCATTCCCCAGATACCCCCTCCTAGTACACACACCCCTCCAGCATCCCCCAGATACCCCCTCCTAGTACACACACCCCTCCAGCATCCCCCAGATACCCCTCCTAGTACACACACCCCTCCAGCATCCCCCAGGTACCGCCTCCTAGTAAACACACCCCTCCAGCATCCCCCAGATACCCCCTCCTAGTACACACACCCCTCCAGGATTCCCCAGATACCCCCTCCTAGGACACACACCCCTCCAGCATTCCCCAGAAACCCCCTCCTAGTACACACACCCCTCCAGCATCCGCCAGATACCCCCTCCTAGTACACACACCCCTCCAGCATCCCCAGATACCCCCTCCTACTACACACACCCCTCCAGCATCCCCCAGATACCCCCTCCTAGGACACACACCCCTCCAGCATCCCCCAGATACCCCCTCCTACTACACACACCCCTCCAGCATCCCCCAGATACCCCCTCCTAGTACACACACCCCTCCAGCATCCCCCAGATACCCCCTCCTAGTACACACACCCCTCCAGCACCCCCCAGATACCCCCTCCTAGTACACACACCCCTCCAGCATCCCCCAGATACCCCCTCCTAGTACACACACCTCTCCAGCATCCCCCAGATACCCCCTCCTACTACACACATCCCCTCCAGCATCCCCCAGATACCCCCTCCTAGTACACACACCCCTCCAGCAATGCCCCAGATACCCCCTCCCAGGACACACACCCCTCCAGCATCCCCCAGATAGCCCCTCTTAATACACACACCCCTCCAGCACCCCCCAGATACCCCTCCTAGTACACACACACCCCCATCATCCCCCAGATACCCCCTCCTAGTACACACACCCCTCCAGCATCCCCCAGATACCCCCTCCTAATACACAAACCCCTCCAGCACCCCCAGATACCCCCTCCTAGTACACAAACCCCTCCAGCATTCCCCAGATACCCCCTTCTAGTACACACACCCCTCCAGCATTCCCCAGATACCCCTTCCTACTACACACATCCCCTCCAGCATTCCCCAGATACCCCCTCCTAGTACACACACCCCTCCATCATCCCCCAGATAACCCCTCCTACTACACACACCCCTCCAGCATTCCCCAGATACCCCCTCCTACTACACACACCCCTCCAGCATCCCCCAGATACCCCCTCCTACTACACACACCCCTCTAGCATCCCCCAGATACCCCCTCCTAGTACACACACCCCTCCAGCATCCCCCAGATACCCCCTCCTAGTACACACACCTCTCCAGCATCCCCCAGATACCCCCTCCTAGTACACACACCCCTCCAGCATCCCCCAGATACCCCCTCCTAGTACACACACCCCTCCAGCATCCCCCAGATACCCCCTCGTACTACACACACCCCTCCAGCATCCCCCAGTTACCCCCTCCTAGTACACACACCCCTCCAGCATCCCCCAGATAACCCCTCCTACTACACACACCCCTCCAGCATTCCCCAGATACCCCCTGCTACTACACACACCCCTCCAGCATCCCCCAGATACCCCCTCCTAGTACACACAGCCCTCCAGCATCCCCCTGATACCCCCTCCTAGGACACACACCCCTCCAGCATTCCCCAGATACCCCCTCCTAGTACACACACCCCTCCAGCATCCCCCAGATACCACCTCCTACTACACACACCCCTCCAGCATCCCCCAGATACCCCTCCTAGTACACACACCCCTCCAGCATCCCCCAGGTACCGCCTCCTAGTACACACACCCCTCCAGCATCCCCCAGATACCCCCTCCTAGGACACACACCCCTCCAGCATCCCCCAGATACCCCCTCCTACTACACACACCCCTCCAGCATCCCCCAGATACCCCTCTTAGTACACACACCCCTCCAGCATCCCCCAGGTACCGCCTCCTAGTACACACACCCCTCCAGCATCCCCCAGATACCCCCTCCTAGGACACACACCCCTCCAGCATCCCCCAGATACCCCCTCCTAGTACACACACCCCTCCAGCATCCCCCAGATACCCCCTCCTAGTACACACACCCCTCCAGCATCCCCAGATACCCCCTCCTACTACACACACCCCTCCAGCATCCCCCAGATACCCCCTCCTAGGACACACACCCCTCCAGCATCCCCCAGATACCCCCTCCTACTACACACACCCCTCCAGCATCCCCCAGATACCCCCTCCTAGTACACACACCCCTCCAGCATCCCCCAGATACCCCCTCCTAGTACACACACCCCTCCAGCATCCCCCAGATACCCCCTCCTACTACACACACCCATCCAGCACCCCCCATATACCCCCTCCTAGTACTCACACCCCTCCAGCATCCCCCAGATACCCCCTCCTAGTACACACACCCCTCCAGCATCCCCAGATACCCCCTCCTAGGACACACACCCCTCCAGCATCCCCCAGATACCCCCTCCTAGGACACACACCCCTCCAGCATCCCCCAGATACCCCCTCCTAGTACACACACCCCTCCAGCATCCCCAGATACCCCCTCCTACTACACACACCCCTCCAGCATCCCCCAGATACCCCCTCCTACTACACACACCCCTCCAGCATCCCCCAGATACCCCCTCCTACTACACACATCCCCTCCAGCATCCCCCAGATACCCCTTCCTAGTACACACACCCCTCCAGCATCCCCAGATACCCCATCCTACGACACACCCCTCCAGCATCCCCAGATACCCCCTCCTAGGACACACCGATCCAGCACCCCCCAGATACCCCTCCTAGTACACACACGCCCCCCAGCATCCCCCAGATACCCCCTCCTAGGACACACACCCCTCCAGCATCCCCCAGATACCCCCTCCTAATACACACACCGCTCCAGCATCCCCCAGATACCCCCTCCTAGTACACACACCCCTCCAGCATCCCCCAGACACCCCCTCCTACTACACACCCCTCCAGCATCCCCCAGATACCCCCTCCTAGTACACACACCCCTCCAGCATCCCCCAGACACCCCCTCCTAGTACACACACCCCTCCAGCATCCCCCAGATACCCCCTCTTACTACACACATCCCCTCCAGCATTCCCCAGATACCCCCTCCTAGTACACACACACCTCCAGCATCCCCCAGATACCCCCTCCTACTACACACACCCCTCCAGCATCCCCCAGATACCCCCTCCTAGTACACACACCCCTCCAGCACCCCCAGATACCCCCTCCTAGTACACACACCCCTCCAGCATCCCCCAGATACCCCCTCCTAGTTCACACACCCCTCCAGCATCCCCCAGATACCCCCTCCTAGTACACACACCGATCCAGCATCCCCCAGATACCCCCTCCTAGTACACACACCCCTCCAGCATCCCCCATATACCCCCTCCTAGTACACACACCCCTCCAGCATTCCCCAGATACCCCCTCCTAGTACACACACCCCTCCAGCATCCCCAGATACCCCCTCCTAGGACACACACCCTCCAGCATCCCCCAGATAACCCCTCCTAGGACACACACCCCTCCAGCATCCCCCAGACACCCCCTCCTACTACACACCCCTCCAGCATCCCCCAGATACCCCCTCCTACTACACACACCCCTCCAGCATCCCCCAGATACCCCTCCTAGTACAAACACCCCTCCAGCATCCCCCAGATACCCCCTTCTACTACACACATCCCCTCCAGCATCCCCCAGATACCCCCTCCTAGTACACACACCCCTCCAGCATCCCCCAGGTACCCCCTCCTACTACACACACCCCTCCAGCATCCCCCAGATACCCCCTCCTACTACACACACCCCTCCAGCATCCCCCAGATACCCCCTCCTAGTACACACACCCCTCCAGCATCCCCAGATACCCCCTCCTAGTACACACACCCCTCCAGCATCCCCCAGACACCCCCTCCTAGTACACACACCCCTCCAGCATTCCCCAGATACCCCCTCCAGGTACACACACCCCTCCAGCATCCCCCAGATACCCCCTCCTAGTACACACACCCCTCCAGCATCCCCCAAATACCCCCTCCTACTACACACACCCCTCCAGCACCCCCCAGATACCCCCTCCTACTCCACACACCCCTCCAGCATCCCCCAGATACCCCCTCCTACTACACACACCCCTCCAGCATCCCCCAGATACCCCCTCCTAGTACACACACCCCTCCAGCACCCCCAGATACCCCCTCCTAGTACTCACACCCCTCCAGCATCCCCCAGATACCCCCTCCTAGTACACACACCCCTCCAGCATCCCCAGATACCCCCTCCTAGGACACACACCCCTCCAGCATCCCCCAGATACCCCCTCCTAGGACACACACCCCTCCAGCATCCCCCAGATACCCCCTCCTAGTACACACACCCCTCCAGCATCCCCAGATACCCCCTCCTACTACACACACCCCTCCAGCATCCCCCAGATACCCCCTCCTACTACACACACCCCTCCAGCATCCCCCAGATACCCCCTCCTACTACACACATCCCCTCCAGCATCCCCCAGATACCCCTTCCTAGTACACACACCCCTCCAGCATCCCCAGATACCCCATCCTACGACACACCCCTCCAGCATCCCCAGATACCCCCTCCTAGGACACACCGATCCAGCACCCCCCAGATACCCCTCCTAGTACACACACGCCCCCCAGCATCCCCCAGATACCCCCTCCTAGTACACACACCCCTCCAGCATCCCCCAGGTAGCCCCTCCTAATACACACACCCCTCCAGCACCCCCCAGATACCCCTCCTAGTACACACACACCCCCATCATCCCCCAGATACCCCCTCCTAGGACACACACCCCTCCAGCATCCCCCAGATACCCCCTCCTAATACACACACCGCTCCAGCATCCCCCAGATACCCCCTCCTAGTACACACACCCCTCCAGCATCCCCCAGACACCCCCTCCTAGTACACACACCCCTCCAGCATCCCCCAGACACCCCCTCCTAGTACACACACCCCTCCAGCATCCCCCAGATACCCCCTCTTACTACACACATCCCCTCCAGCATTCCCCAGATACCCCCTCCTAGTACACACACACCTCCAGCATCCCCCAGATACCCCCTCCTACTACACACACCCCTCCAGCATCCCCCAGATACCCCCTCCTAGTACACACACCCCTCCAGCACCCCCAGATACCCCCTCCTAGTACACACACCCCTCCAGCATCCCCCAGATACCCCCTCCTAGTTCACACACCCCTCCAGCATCCCCCAGATACCCCCTCCTAGTACACACACCGATCCAGCATCCCCCAGATACCCCCTCCTAGTACACACACCCCTCCAGCATCCCCCATATACCCCCTCCTAGTACACACACCCCTCCAGCATTCCCCAGATACCCCCTCCTAGTACACACACCCCTCCAGCATCCCCAGATACCCCCTCCTAGGACACACACCCTCCAGCATCCCCCAGATAACCCCTCCTAGGACACACACCCCTCCAGCATCCCCCAGACACCCCCTCCTACTACACACCCCTCCAGCATCCCCCAGATACCCCCTCCTACTACACACACCCCTCCAGCATCCCCCAGATACCCCTCCTAGTACAAACACCCCTCCAGCATCCCCCAGATACCCCCTTCTACTACACACATCCCCTCCAGCATCCCCCAGATACCCCCTCCTAGTACACACACCCCTCCAGCATCCCCCAGGTACCCCCTCCTACTACACACACCCCTCCAGCATCCCCCAGATACCCCCTCCTACTACACACACCCCTCCAGCATCCCCCAGATACCCCCTCCTAGTACACACACCCCTCCAGCATCCCCAGATACCCCCTCCTAGTACACACACCCCTCCAGCATCCCCCAGACACCCCCTCCTAGTACACACACCCCTCCAGCATTCCCCAGATACCCCCTCCAGGTACACACACCCCTCCAGCATCCCCCAGATACCCCCTCCTAGTACACACACCCCTCCAGCATCCCCCAAATACCCCCTCCTACTACACACACCCCTCCAGCACCCCCCAGATACCCCCTCCTACTCCACACACCCCTCCAGCATCCCCCAGATACCCCCTCCTACTACACACACCCCTCCAGCATCCCCCAGATACCCCCTCCTAGTACACACACCCCTCCAGCACCCCCAGATACCCCCTCCTAGTACACACACCCCTCCAGCATCCCCCAGATACCCCCTCCTAGTACACACACCCCTCCAGCATCCCCCAGATACCCCCTCCTAGTACACACACCGATCCAGCATCCCCCAGATACCCCCTCCTAGTACACACATCCCTCCAGCATCCCCCATATACCCCCTCCTAGTACACACACCCCTCCAGCATTCCCCAGATACCCCCTCCTAGTACACACACCCCTCCAGCATCCCCAGATACCCCCTCCTAGGACACACACCCTCTAGCATCCCCCAGATAACCCCTCCTAGGACACACACCCCTCCAGCATTCCCCAGATACCCCCTCCTACTACACACATCCCTCCAGCATCCCCAGATACCCCCTCCTAGGACACACACCCTCTAGCATCCCCCAGATAACCCCTCCTAGGACACACACCCCTCCAGCATCCCCCAGACACCCCCTCCTACTACACACCCCTCCAGCATCCCCCAGATACCCCCTCCTACTACACACACCCCTCCAGCATCCCCCAGATACCCCTCCTAGTACAAACACCCCTCCAGCATCCCCCAGATACCCCCTCCTACTACACACATCCCCTCCAGCATCCCCCAGATACCCCCTCCTAGTACACACACCCCTCCAGCATCCCCCAGGTACCCCCTCCTACTACACACACCCCTCCAGCATCCCCCAGATACCCCCTCCTACTACACACACCCCTCCAGCATCCCCCAGATACCCCCTCCTAGTACACACACCCCTCCAGCATCCCCAGATACCCCCTCCTAGTACACACACCCCTCCAGCATCCCCCAGACACCCCCTCCTAGTACACACACCCCTCCAGCATTCCCCAGATACCCCCTCCAGGTACACACACCCCTCCAGCATTCCCCAGATACCCCCTCCAGGTACACACACCCCTCCAGCATCCCCCAAATACCCCCTCCTACTACACACACCCCTCCAGCACCCCCCAGATACCCCCTCCTACTCCACACACCCCTCCAGCATCCCCCAGATACCCCCTCCTACTACACACACCCCTCCAGCATCCCCCAGATACCCCCTCCTAGTACACACACCCCTCCAGCACCCCCAGATACCCCCTCCTAGTACACACACCCCTCCAGCATCCCCCAGATACCCCCTCCTAGTACACACACCCCTCCAGCATCCCCCAGATACCCCCTCCTAGTACACACACCGATCCAGCATCCCCCAGATACCCCCTCCTAGTACACACACCCCTCCAGCATCCCCCATATACCCCCTCCTAGTACACACACCCCTCCAGCATTCCCCAGATACCCCCTCCTAGTACACACACCCCTCCAGCATCCCCAGATACCCCCTCCTAGGACACACACCCTCTAGCATCCCCCAGATAACCCCTCCTAGGACACACACCCCTCCAGCATCCCCCAGACACCCCCTCCTACTACACACCCCTCCAGCATCCCCCAGATACCCCCTCCTACTACACACACCCCTCCAGCATCCCCCAGATACCCCTCCTAGTACAAACACCCCTCCAGCATCCCCCAGATACCCCCTCCTACTACACACATCCCCTCCAGCATCCCCCAGATACCCCCTCCTAGTACACACACCCCTCCAGCATCCCCCAGGTACCCCCTCCTACTACACACACCCCTCCAGCATCCCCCAGATACCCCCTCCTACTACACACACCCCTCCAGCATCCCCCAGATACCCCCTCCTAGTACACACACCCCTCCAGCATCCCCAGATACCCCCTCCTAGTACACACACCCCTCCAGCATCCCCCAGACACCCCCTCCTAGTACACACACCCCTCCAGCATTCCCCAGATACCCCCTCCAGGTACACACACCCCTCCAGCATCCCCCAGATACCCCCTCCTAGTACACACACCCCTCCAGCATCCCCCAAATACCCCCTCCTACTACACACACCCCTCCAGCACCCCCCAGATACCCCCTCCTACTCCACACACCCCTCCAGCATCCCCCAGATACCCCCTCCTAGTACACACACCCCTCCAGCATTCCCCAGATACCCCCTCCTAGTACTCACACCCCTCCAGCATCCCCCAGATACCCCACCTAGTACACACACCCCTCCAGCATCCCCCAGATACCCCCTCCTAGTACACACATCCCCTCCAGCATCCCCCAGATACCCCCTCCTACTACACACATCCCCTCCAGCATCCCCCAGATACCCCCTCCTAGTACACACACCCCTCCAGCATCCCCCAGATACCCTCTCCTAGTACACACACCCCTCCAGCATCCCCCAGATACCCCCTCCTAGTACACACACCCCTCCAGCATCCCCCAGATACCCCCTCGTACTACACACACCCCTCCAGCATCCCCCAGTTACCCCCTCCTAGTACACACACCCCTCCAGCATCCCCCAGATAACCTCTTCGTACACACACCCCTCCAGCATTCCCCAGATACCCCCTCCTAGTACACACACCCCTCCAGCATCCCCCAGATACCCCCTCCTACTACACACATCCCCTCCAGCATCCCCCAGATACCCCCTCCTAGTACACACACCCCTCCAGCATCCCCCAGATACCCCCTCCTACTACACACACCCCTCCAGCACCCCCCAGATACCCCCTCCTACTACACACACCCCTCCAGCATCCCCCAGATACCCCCTCCTAGTACACACACCCCTCCAGCATCCCCCAGATACCCCCTCCTACTACACACACCCCTCCAGCATCCCCCAGATACCCCCTCCTACTACACACACCCCTCCAGCATTCCCCAGATACCCCCTCTTAGTACACACACCCCTCCAGCATCCCCCAGATACCCCCTCCTACTACACACACCCTCCAGCATCCCCCAGATACCCCCTCCTACTACACACACCCCTCCAGCATTCCCCAGATACCCCCTCTTAGTACACACACCCCTCCAGCATCCCCCAGATACCCCCTCCTACTACACACACCCCTCCAGCATCCCCCAGATACCCCCTCCTACTACACACACCCCTCCAGCATTCCCCAGATACCCCCTCCTAGTACACACACCCCTCCAGCATCCCACAGATACCCCCTCCTACTACACACATCCCCTCCAGCATTCCCCAGATACCCCCTCCTACTACACACACCCCTCCAGCATCCCCAGATACCCCCTCCTAGGACACACCGCTCCAGCATCCCCCAGATACCCCCTCCTAGTACACACACCCCTCCAGCATTCCCCAGATACCCCCTCCTAGTACACACACCCCTCCAGCATCCCACAGATACCCCCTCCTACTACACACATCCCCTCCAGCATTCCCCAGATACCCCCTCCTACTACACACACCCCTCCAGCATCCCCAGATACCCCCTCCTAGGACACACCGCTCCAGCATCCCCCAGATACCCCCTCCTAGTACACACACCCCTCCAGCATCCCCCAGATACCCCCTCCTAGTACACACACCCCTCCAGCATCCCCAGATACCCCCTCCTACTACACACACCCCTCCAGCATCCCCCAGATACCCCCTCCTAGGACACACACCCCTCCAGCATCCCCCAGATACCCCCTCCTACTACACACACCCCTCCAGCATCCCCCAGATACCCCCTCCTAGTACACACACCCCTCCAGCATCCCCCAGATACCCCCTCCTAGTACACACACCCCTCCAGCACCCCCCAGATACCCTCTCCTAGTACACACACCCCTCCCGCATCCCCCAGATACCCCCTCCTAGTACACACACCTCTCCAGCATCCCCCAGATACCGCCTCCTACTACACACATCCCCTCCAGCATCCCCCAGATACCCCCTCCTAGTACACACACCCCTCCAGCATGCCCCAGATACCCCCTCCTAGGACACACACCCCTCCAGCATCCCCCAGATACCCCCTCCTACTACACACACCCCTCCAGCATCCCCCAGATACCCCCTCCTAGTACACACACCCCTCCAGCATCCCCCAGATACCCCCTCCTACTACACACACCCCTCCAGCATCCCCCAGTTACCCCCTCCTAGTACACACACCCCTCCAGCATCCCCCAGATACCCCCTCCTAGTACACACACCCCTCCAGCATCCCCAGATACCCCCTCCTACTACACACACCCCTCCAGCATCCCCCAGATACCCCCTCCTAGGACACACACCCCTCCAGCATCCCCCAGATACCCCCTCCTACTACACACACCCCTCCAGCATCCCCCAGATACCCCCTCCTAGTACACACACCCCTCCAGCACCCCCCAGATACCCCCTCCTAGTACACACACCCCTCCAGCATCCCCCAGATAACCCCTCCTACTACACACACCCCTCCAGCATTTCCCAGATACCCCCTCCTACTACACACATCCCCTCCAGCATCCCCCAGATACCCCCTCCTACTACACACATCCCCTCCAGCATCCCCCAGATACCCCCTCCTAGTACACACACCCCTCCAGCATCCCCCAGATACCCCCTCCTAGTACACACACCCCTCCAGCATCCCCCAGATACCCCCTCGTACTACACACACCCCTCCAGCATCCCCCAGTTACCCCCTCCTAGTACACACACCCCTCCAGCATCCCCCAGATAACCTCTTCGTACACACACCCCTCCAGCATTCCCCAGATACCCCCTCCTACTACACACACCCCTCCAGCATCCCCCAGATACCCCCTCCTAGTACACACAGCCCTCCAGCATCCCCCAGATACCCCCTCCTAGGACACACACCCCTCCAGCATTCCCCAGATACCTCCTCCTAGTACACACACCCCTCCAGCATCCCCCAGACACCCCCTCCTAGTACACACACCCCTCCAGCATCCCCCAGATACCCCCTCCTAGTACACACACCCCTCCAGCATCCCCCAGATACCCCCTCCTACTACACACACCCCTCCAGCATTCCCCAGATACCCCCTCCTACTACACACATCCCCTCCAGCATCCCCCAGATACCCCCTCCTAGTACACACACCCCTCCAGCATCCCCCAGATACCCCCTCCTACTACACACACCCCTCCAGCACCCCCCAGATACCCCCTCCTACTCCACACACCCCTCCAGCATCCCCCAGATACCCCCTCCTAGTACACACACCCCTCTAGCATTCCCCAGATACCCCCTCCTAGTACTCACACCCCTCCAGCATTCCCCAGATACCCCCTCCTAGTACACACACCCCTCCAGCACCCCCCAGATACCCCCTCCTAGTACACACACCCCTCCAGCATCCCCCAGATACCCCCTCCTAGTACACACACCCCTCCAGCATTCCCCAGATACCCCCTCCTACTACACACATCCCCTCCAGCATCCCCCAGATACCCCCTCCTAGTACACACACCCCTCCAGCATCCCCCAGATACCCCCTCCGACAACACATATCCCCTCCAGCATTCCCCAGATACCCCCTCCTAGTACACACACCCCTCAAGCATCCCCCAGATACCCCCTCCTACTACACACATCCCCTCCAGCATTCCCCAGATACCCCCTCCTAGTACACACACCCCTCCAGCATTCCCCAGATACCCCCTCCTAGTACACACACCCCTCCAGCATCCCCCAGATACCCCCTCCTACTACACACATCCCCTCCAGCATCCCCCAGATACCCCCTCCTAGTACACACACCCCTCCAGCATCCCCCAGATACCCCCTCCTACTACACACACCCCTCCAGCATTCCCCAGATACCCCCTCCTAGTACACACACCCCTCTAGCATTCCCCAGATACCCCCTCCTAGTACTCACACCCCTCCAGCATTCCCCAGATACCCCCTCCTAGTACACACACCCCTCCAGCACCCAACAGATACCCCCTCCTAGTACACACACCCCTCCAGCATCCCCCAGATACCCCCTCCTAGTACACACACCCCTCCAGCATTCCCCAGATACCCCCTCCTACTACACACATCCCCTCCAGCATCCCCCAGATACCCCCTCCTAGTACACACACCCCTCCAGCATCCCCCAGATACCCCCTCCTACTACACACATCCCCTCCAGCATTCCCCAGATACCCCCTCCTAGTACACACACCCCTCCAGCATCCCCCAGATACCCCCTCCTACTACACACATCCCCTCCAGCATTCCCCAGATACCCCCTCCAAGTACACACACCCCTCCAGCATCCCCCAGATACCCCCTCCTACTACACACATCCCCTCCAGCATCCCCCAGATACCCCCTCCTAGTACACACAGCCCTCCAGCATCCCCCAGATACCCCCTCCTACTACACACACCCCTCCAGCATTCCCCAGATACCCACTCCTAGTACACACACCCCTCCAGCATCCCCCAGATAACCCCTCCTACTACACACACCCCTCCAGCATTCCCCAGATACCCCCTCCTACTACACACATCCCCTCCAGCATCCCCCAGATACCCCTCCTAGTACACACACCCCTCCAGCATCCCCCAGATACCCCTCCTAGTACACACACCCCTCCAGCATCCCCCAGATACCCCCTCCTACTACACACACCCCTCCAGCACCCCCCAGATACCCCCTCCTACTACACACACCCCTCCAGCATCCCCCAGATACCCCCTCCTAGTACACACACCCCTCCAGCATTCCCCAGATACCCCCTCTTAGTACACACACCCCTCCAGCATCCCCCAGAAACCCCCTCCTACTACACACATCCCCTCCAGCATTCCCCAGATACCCCCTCCTAGTACACACACCCCTCCAGCATTCCCCAGATACCCCCTCTTAGTACACACACCCCTCCAGCATCCCCCAGATACCCCCTCCTACTGCACACATCCCCTCCAGCATTCCCCAGATACCCCCTCCTAGTACACACACCCCTCCAGCATCCCCCAGATACCCCCTCCTACTACACACACCCCTCCAGCATTCCCCAGATACCCCCTCTTAGTACACACACCCCTCCAGCATCCCCCAGAAACCCCCTCCTACTACACACATCCCCTCCAGCATTCCCCAGATACCCCCTCCTAGTACACACACCCCTCCAGCATTCCCCAGATACCCCCTCTTAGTACACACACCCCTCCAGCATCCCCCAGATACCCCCTCCTACTGCACACATCCCCTCCAGCATTCCCCAGATACCCCCTCTTAGTACACACACCCCTCCAGCATCCCCCAGATACCCCCTCCTACTGCACACATCCCCTCCAGCATTCCTCAGATACCCCCTCCTAGTACACACACCCCTCCAGCATCCCCAGATACCCCCTCCTAGGACACACCGCTCCAGCATCCCCCAGATACCCCCTCCTAGTACACACACCCCTCCAGCATCCCCCAGACACCCCCTCCTACTACACACCCCTCCAGCATCCCCCAGATACCCCCTCCTACTACACACACCCCTCCAGCATCCCCCAGATACCCCTCCTAGTACACACACCCCTCCAGCATCCCCCAGATACCCCCTCCTACTGCACACACCCCTCCAGCATCCCCCAGATACCCCCTCCTACTACACACACCCCTCCAGCATCCCCCAGATACCCCTCCTAGTACACACACCCCTCCAGCATCCCCCAGGTACCCCCTCCTACTACACACACCCCTCCAGCATCCCCCAGATACCCCCTCCTACTATACACATACCCTCTAGCTTTCCCCAGATACCCCCTCCTAGTACACACACCCCTCCAGTATCCCCATATACCCCCTCCTAGTACACACACCCCTCCAGCATCCCCCAGATACCCCTCCTAGTACACACACCCCTCCAGCATCCCCCAGGTACCCCCTCCTACTACAAACACCCCTCCAGCATCCCCCAGATACCCCCTCCTACTACACACACCCCTCCAGCATTCCCCAGATACCCCCTCCTAGTACACACACCCCTCCAGTATCCCCATATACCCCCTCCTAGTACACACACCCCTCCAGCATCCCCCAGATACCCCCTCCTACTACACACACCCCTCCAGCACCCCCCAGATACCCCCTCCTAGTACACACACCCCTCCAGCATCCCCCAGATACCCCCTCCTAGTACACACACCCCTCCAGCATCCCCCAGATACCCCCTCCTAGTACACACACCCCTCCAGCATCCCCCAGATACCCCCTCGTACTACACACACCCCTCCAGCATCCCCCAGTTACCCCCTCCTAGTACACACACCCCTCCAGCATTCCCGAGATACCCCCTCCTACTACACACACCCCTCCAGCATCCCCCAGATACCCACTCCTAGTACACACACCCCTCCAGCATCCCCCAGACACCCCCTCCTAGTACGCACACCCCTCCAGCATCCCCCAGATACCCCCTCCTAGTACACACACCCCTCCAGCATCCCCCAGACACCCCCTCCTAGTACACACACCCCTCCAGCATCCCCCAGATACCCCCTCCTACTACACACACCCCTCCAGCATCCCCCAGATACCCCCTCCTAGTACACACACCCCTCCAGCATCCCCCAGATACCCCCTCCTAGTACACACACCCCTCCAGCATCCCCCAGATACCCCCTCGTACTACACACACCCCTCCAGCATCCCCCAGTTACCCCCTCCTAGTACACACACCCCTCCAGCATTCCCGAGATACCCCCTCCTACTACACACACCCCTCCAGCATCCCCCAGATACCCACTCCTAGTACACACACCCCTCCAGCATCCCCCAGACACCCCCTCCTAGTACGCACACCCCTCCAGCATCCCCCAGATACCCCCTCCTAGTACACACACCCCTCCAGCATCCCCCAGACACCCCCTCCTAGTACACACACCCCTCCAGCATCCCCCAGATACCCCCTCCTACTACACACACCCCTCCAGCATCCCCCAGATACCCCCTCCTAGTACACACACCCCTCCAGCATTCCCCAGATACCCCCTCCTAGTACACACACCCCTCCAGCATCCCCCAGATACCCCCTCCTAGTACACACACCCCTCCAGCATCCCCCAGATACCCCTCCTAGTACACACACCCCTCCAGCATCCCCCAGGTACCGCCTCCTAGTAAACACACCCCTCCAGCATCCCCCAGATACCCCCTCCTAGTACACACACCCCTCCAGGATTCCCCAGATACCCCCTCCTAGGACACACACCCCTCCAGCATTCCCCAGAAACCCCCTCCTAGTACACACACCCCTCCAGCATCCGCCAGATACCCCCTCCTAGTACACACACCCCTCCAGCATCCCCAGATACCCCCTCCTACTACACACACCCCTCCAGCATCCCCCAGATACCCCCTCCTAGGACACACACCCCTCCAGCATCCCCCAGATACCCCCTCCTACTACACACACCCCTCCAGCATCCCCCAGATACCCCCTCCTAGTACACACACCCCTCCAGCATCCCCCAGATACCCCCTCCTAGTACACACACCCCTCCAGCACCCCCCAGATACCCCCTCCTAGTACACACACCCCTCCAGCATCCCCCAGATACCCCCTCCTAGTACACACACCTCTCCAGCATCCCCCAGATACCCCCTCCTACTACACACATCCCCTCCAGCATCCCCCAGATACCCCCTCCTAGTACACACACCCCTCCAGCAATGCCCCAGATACCCCCTCCCAGGACACACACCCCTCCAGCATCCCCCAGATAGCCCCTCTTAATACACACACCCCTCCAGCACCCCCCAGATACCCCTCCTAGTACACACACACCCCCATCATCCCCCAGATACCCCCTCCTAGTACACACACCCCTCCAGCATCCCCCAGATACCCCCTCCTAATACACAAACCCCTCCAGCACCCCCAGATACCCCCTCCTAGTACACAAACCCCTCCAGCATTCCCCAGATACCCCCTTCTAGTACACACACCCCTCCAGCATTCCCCAGATACCCCTTCCTACTACACACATCCCCTCCAGCATTCCCCAGATACCCCCTCCTAGTACACACACCCCTCCATCATCCCCCAGATAACCCCTCCTACTACACACACCCCTCCAGCATTCCCCAGATACCCCCTCCTACTACACACACCCCTCCAGCATCCCCCAGATACCCCCTCCTACTACACACACCCCTCTAGCATCCCCCAGATACCCCCTCCTAGTACACACACCCCTCCAGCATCCCCCAGATACCCCCTCCTAGTACACACACCTCTCCAGCATCCCCCAGATACCCCCTCCTAGTACACACACCCCTCCAGCATCCCCCAGGTACCCCCTCCTAGTACACACACCCCTCCAGCATCCCCCAGATACCCCCTCGTACTACACACACCCCTCCAGCATCCCCCAGATACCCCCTCCTAGTACACACACCCCTCCAGCATCCCCCAGATACCCCCTCCTACTACACACATCCCCTCCAGCATTCCCCAGATACCCCCTCCTAGTACACACACCCCTCCAGCATCCCCCAGATACCCCCTCCTACTACACACATCCCCTCCAGCATTCCCCAGATACCCCCTCCAAGTACACACACCCCTCCAGCATCCCCCAGATACCCCCTCCTACTACACACATCCCCTCCAGCATCCCCCAGATACCCCCTCCTAGTACACACAGCCCTCCAGCATCCCCCAGATACCCCCTCCTACTACACACACCCCTCCAGCATTCCCCAGATACCCACTCCTAGTACACACACCCCTCCAGCATCCCCCAGATAACCCCTCCTACTACACACACCCCTCCAGCATTCCCCAGATACCCCCTCCTACTACACACATCCCCTCCAGCATCCCCCAGATACCCCTCCTAGTACACACACCCCTCCAGCATCCCCCAGATACCCCTCCTAGTACACACACCCCTCCAGCATCCCCCAGATACCCCCTCCTACTACACACACCCCTCCAGCACCCCCCAGATACCCCCTCCTACTACACACACCCCTCCAGCATCCCCCAGATACCCCCTCCTAGTACACACACCCCTCCAGCATTCCCCAGATACCCCCTCTTAGTACACACACCCCTCCAGCATCCCCCAGAAACCCCCTCCTACTACACACATCCCCTCCAGCATTCCCCAGATACCCCCTCCTAGTACACACACCCCTCCAGCATTCCCCAGATACCCCCTCTTAGTACACACACCCCTCCAGCATCCCCCAGATACCCCCTCCTACTGCACACATCCCCTCCAGCATTCCCCAGATACCCCCTCCTAGTACACACACCCCTCCAGCATCCCCCAGATACCCCCTCCTACTACACACACCCCTCCAGCATTCCCCAGATACCCCCTCTTAGTACACACACCCCTCCAGCATCCCCCAGAAACCCCCTCCTACTACACACATCCCCTCCAGCATTCCCCAGATACCCCCTCCTAGTACACACACCCCTCCAGCATTCCCCAGATACCCCCTCTTAGTACACACACCCCTCCAGCATCCCCCAGATACCCCCTCCTACTGCACACATCCCCTCCAGCATTCCCCAGATACCCCCTCTTAGTACACACACCCCTCCAGCATCCCCCAGATACCCCCTCCTACTGCACACATCCCCTCCAGCATTCCTCAGATACCCCCTCCTAGTACACACACCCCTCCAGCATCCCCAGATACCCCCTCCTAGGACACACCGCTCCAGCATCCCCCAGATACCCCCTCCTAGTACACACACCCCTCCAGCATCCCCCAGACACCCCCTCCTACTACACACCCCTCCAGCATCCCCCAGATACCCCCTCCTACTACACACACCCCTCCAGCATCCCCCAGATACCCCTCCTAGTACACACACCCCTCCAGCATCCCCCAGATACCCCCTCCTACTGCACACACCCCTCCAGCATCCCCCAGATACCCCCTCCTACTACACACACCCCTCCAGCATCCCCCAGATACCCCTCCTAGTACACACACCCCTCCAGCATCCCCCAGGTACCCCCTCCTACTACACACACCCCTCCAGCATCCCCCAGATACCCCCTCCTACTATACACATACCCTCTAGCTTTCCCCAGATACCCCCTCCTAGTACACACACCCCTCCAGTATCCCCATATACCCCCTCCTAGTACACACACCCCTCCAGCATCCCCCAGATACCCCTCCTAGTACACACACCCCTCCAGCATCCCCCAGGTACCCCCTCCTACTACAAACACCCCTCCAGCATCCCCCAGATACCCCCTCCTACTACACACACCCCTCCAGCATTCCCCAGATACCCCCTCCTAGTACACACACCCCTCCAGTATCCCCATATACCCCCTCCTAGTACACACACCCCTCCAGCATCCCCCAGATACCCCCTCCTACTACACACACCCCTCCAGCACCCCCCAGATACCCCCTCCTAGTACACACACCCCTCCAGCATCCCCCAGATACCCCCTCCTAGTACACACACCCCTCCAGCATCCCCCAGATACCCCCTCCTAGTACACACACCCCTCCAGCATCCCCCAGATACCCCCTCGTACTACACACACCCCTCCAGCATCCCCCAGTTACCCCCTCCTAGTACACACACCCCTCCAGCATTCCCGAGATACCCCCTCCTACTACACACACCACTCCAGCATCCCCCAGATACCCACTCCTAGTACACACACCCCTCCAGCATCCCCCAGACACCCCCTCCTAGTACGCACACCCCTCCAGCATCCCCCAGATACCCCCTCCTAGTACACACACCCCTCCAGCATCCCCCAGACACCCCCTCCTAGTACACACACCCCTCCAGCATCCCCCAGATACCCCCTCCTACTACACACACCCCTCCAGCATCCCCCAGATACCCCCTCCTAGTACACACACCCCTCCAGCATCCCCCAGATACCCCCTCCTAGTACACACACCCCTCCAGCATCCCCCAGATACCCCCTCGTACTACACACACCCCTCCAGCATCCCCCAGTTACCCCCTCCTAGTACACACACCCCTCCAGCATTCCCGAGATACCCCCTCCTACTACACACACCCCTCCAGCATCCCCCAGATACCCACTCCTAGTACACACACCCCTCCAGCATCCCCCAGACACCCCCTCCTAGTACGCACACCCCTCCAGCATCCCCCAGATACCCCCTCCTAGTACACACACCCCTCCAGCATCCCCCAGACACCCCCTCCTAGTACACACACCCCTCCAGCATCCCCCAGATACCCCCTCCTACTACACACACCCCTCCAGCATCCCCCAGATACCCCCTCCTAGTACACACACCCCTCCAGCATTCCCCAGATACCCCCTCCTAGTACACACACCCCTCCAGCATCCCCCAGATACCCCCTCCTAGTACACACACCCCTCCAGCATCCCCCAGATACCCCTCCTAGTACACACACCCCTCCAGCATCCCCCAGGTACCGCCTCCTAGTAAACACACCCCTCCAGCATCCCCCAGATACCCCCTCCTAGTACACACACCCCTCCAGGATTCCCCAGATACCCCCTCCTAGGACACACACCCCTCCAGCATTCCCCAGAAACCCCCTCCTAGTACACACACCCCTCCAGCATCCGCCAGATACCCCCTCCTAGTACACACACCCCTCCAGCATCCCCAGATACCCCCTCCTACTACACACACCCCTCCAGCATCCCCCAGATACCCCCTCCTAGGACACACACCCCTCCAGCATCCCCCAGATACCCCCTCCTACTACACACACCCCTCCAGCATCCCCCAGATACCCCCTCCTAGTACACACACCCCTCCAGCATCCCCCAGATACCCCCTCCTAGTACACACACCCCTCCAGCACCCCCCAGATACCCCCTCCTAGTACACACACCCCTCCAGCATCCCCCAGATACCCCCTCCTAGTACACACACCTCTCCAGCATCCCCCAGATACCCCCTCCTACTACACACATCCCCTCCAGCATCCCCCAGATACCCCCTCCTAGTACACACACCCCTCCAGCAATGCCCCAGATACCCCCTCCCAGGACACACACCCCTCCAGCATCCCCCAGATAGCCCCTCTTAATACACACACCCCTCCAGCACCCCCCAGATACCCCTCCTAGTACACACACACCCCCATCATCCCCCAGATACCCCCTCCTAGTACACACACCCCTCCAGCATCCCCCAGATACCCCCTCCTAATACACAAACCCCTCCAGCACCCCCAGATACCCCCTCCTAGTACACAAACCCCTCCAGCATTCCCCAGATACCCCCTTCTAGTACACACACCCCTCCAGCATTCCCCAGATACCCCTTCCTACTACACACATCCCCTCCAGCATTCCCCAGATACCCCCTCCTAGTACACACACCCCTCCATCATCCCCCAGATAACCCCTCCTACTACACACACCCCTCCAGCATTCCCCAGATACCCCCTCCTACTACACACACCCCTCCAGCATCCCCCAGATACCCCCTCCTACTACACACACCCCTCTAGCATCCCCCAGATACCCCCTCCTAGTACACACACCCCTCCAGCATCCCCCAGATACCCCCTCCTAGTACACACACCTCTCCAGCATCCCCCAGATACCCCCTCCTAGTACACACACCCCTCCAGCATCCCCCAGATACCCCCTCCTAGTACACACACCCCTCCAGCATCCCCCAGATACCCCCTCGTACTACACACACCCCTCCAGCATCCCCCAGTTACCCCCTCCTAGTACACACACCCCTCCAGCATCCCCCAGATAACCCCTCCTACTACACACACCCCTCCAGCATTCCCCAGATACCCCCTGCTACTACACACACCCCTCCAGCATCCCCCAGATACCCCCTCCTAGTACACACAGCCCTCCAGCATCCCCCTGATACCCCCTCCTAGGACACACACCCCTCCAGCATTCCCCAGATACCCCCTCCTAGTACACACACCCCTCCAGCATCCCCCAGATACCACCTCCTACTACACACACCCCTCCAGCATCCCCCAGATACCCCTCCTAGTACACACACCCCTCCAGCATCCCCCAGGTACCGCCTCCTAGTACACACACCCCTCCAGCATCCCCCAGATACCCCCTCCTAGGACACACACCCCTCCAGCATCCCCCAGATACCCCCTCCTACTACACACACCCCTCCAGCATCCCCCAGATACCCCTCTTAGTACACACACCCCTCCAGCATCCCCCAGGTACCGCCTCCTAGTACACACACCCCTCCAGCATCCCCCAGATACCCCCTCCTAGGACACACACCCCTCCAGCATCCCCCAGATACCCCCTCCTAGTACACACACCCCTCCAGCATCCCCCAGATACCCCCTCCTAGTACACACACCCCTCCAGCATCCCCAGATACCCCCTCCTACTACACACACCCCTCCAGCATCCCCCAGATACCCCCTCCTAGGACACACACCCCTCCAGCATCCCCCAGATACCCCCTCCTACTACACACACCCCTCCAGCATCCCCCAGATACCCCCTCCTAGTACACACACCCCTCCAGCATCCCCCAGATACCCCCTCCTAGTACACACACCCATCCAGCACCCCCCATATACCCCCTCCTAGTACTCACACCCCTCCAGCATCCCCCAGATACCCCCTCCTAGTACACACACCCCTCCAGCATCCCCAGATACCCCCTCCTAGGACACACACCCCTCCAGCATCCCCCAGATACCCCCTCCTAGGACACACACCCCTCCAGCATCCCCCAGATACCCCCTCCTAGTACACACACCCCTCCAGCATCCCCAGATACCCCCTCCTACTACACACACCCCTCCAGCATCCCCCAGATACCCCCTCCTACTACACACACCCCTCCAGCATCCCCCAGATACCCCCTCCTACTACACACATCCCCTCCAGCATCCCCCAGATACCCCTTCCTAGTACACACACCCCTCCAGCATCCCCAGATACCCCATCCTACGACACACCCCTCCAGCATCCCCAGATACCCCCTCCTAGGACACACCGATCCAGCACCCCCCAGATACCCCTCCTAGTACACACACGCCCCCCAGCATCCCCCAGATACCCCCTCCTAGGACACACACCCCTCCAGCATCCCCCAGATACCCCCTCCTAATACACACACCGCTCCAGCATCCCCCAGATACCCCCTCCTAGTACACACACCCCTCCAGCATCCCCCAGACACCCCCTCCTACTACACACCCCTCCAGCATCCCCCAGATACCCCCTCCTAGTACACACACCCCTCCAGCATCCCCCAGACACCCCCTCCTAGTACACACACCCCTCCAGCATCCCCCAGATACCCCCTCTTACTACACACATCCCCTCCAGCATTCCCCAGATACCCCCTCCTAGTACACACACACCTCCAGCATCCCCCAGATACCCCCTCCTACTACACACACCCCTCCAGCATCCCCCAGATACCCCCTCCTAGTACACACACCCCTCCAGCACCCCCAGATACCCCCTCCTAGTACACACACCCCTCCAGCATCCCCCAGATACCCCCTCCTAGTTCACACACCCCTCCAGCATCCCCCAGATACCCCCTCCTAGTACACACACCGATCCAGCATCCCCCAGATACCCCCTCCTAGTACACACACCCCTCCAGCATCCCCCATATACCCCCTCCTAGTACACACACCCCTCCAGCATTCCCCAGATACCCCCTCCTAGTACACACACCCCTCCAGCATCCCCAGATACCCCCTCCTAGGACACACACCCTCCAGCATCCCCCAGATAACCCCTCCTAGGACACACACCCCTCCAGCATCCCCCAGACACCCCCTCCTACTACACACCCCTCCAGCATCCCCCAGATACCCCCTCCTACTACACACACCCCTCCAGCATCCCCCAGATACCCCTCCTAGTACAAACACCCCTCCAGCATCCCCCAGATACCCCCTTCTACTACACACATCCCCTCCAGCATCCCCCAGATACCCCCTCCTAGTACACACACCCCTCCAGCATCCCCCAGGTACCCCCTCCTACTACACACACCCCTCCAGCATCCCCCAGATACCCCCTCCTACTACACACACCCCTCCAGCATCCCCCAGATACCCCCTCCTAGTACACACACCCCTCCAGCATCCCCAGATACCCCCTCCTAGTACACACACCCCTCCAGCATCCCCCAGACACCCCCTCCTAGTACACACACCCCTCCAGCATTCCCCAGATACCCCCTCCAGGTACACACACCCCTCCAGCATCCCCCAGATACCCCCTCCTAGTACACACACCCCTCCAGCATCCCCCAAATACCCCCTCCTACTACACACACCCCTCCAGCACCCCCCAGATACCCCCTCCTACTCCACACACCCCTCCAGCATCCCCCAGATACCCCCTCCTACTACACACACCCCTCCAGCATCCCCCAGATACCCCCTCCTAGTACACACACCCCTCCAGCACCCCCAGATACCCCCTCCTAGTACTCACACCCCTCCAGCATCCCCCAGATACCCCCTCCTAGTACACACACCCCTCCAGCATCCCCAGATACCCCCTCCTAGGACACACACCCCTCCAGCATCCCCCAGATACCCCCTCCTAGGACACACACCCCTCCAGCATCCCCCAGATACCCCCTCCTAGTACACACACCCCTCCAGCATCCCCAGATACCCCCTCCTACTACACACACCCCTCCAGCATCCCCCAGATACCCCCTCCTACTACACACACCCCTCCAGCATCACCCAGATACCCCCTCCTACTACACACATCCCCTCCAGCATCCCCCAGATACCCCTTCCTAGTACACACACCCCTCCAGCATCCCCAGATACCCCATCCTACGACACACCCCTCCAGCATCCCCAGATACCCCCTCCTAGGACACACCGATCCAGCACCCCCCAGATACCCCTCCTAGTACACACACGCCCCCCAGCATCCCCCAGATACCCCCTCCTAGTACACACACCCCTCCAGCATCCCCCAGGTAGCCCCTCCTAATACACACACCCCTCCAGCACCCCCCAGATACCCCTCCTAGTACACACACACCCCCATCATCCCCCAGATACCCCCTCCTAGGACACACACCCCTCCAGCATCCCCCAGATACCCCCTCCTAATACACACACCGCTCCAGCATCCCCCAGATACCCCCTCCTAGTACACACACCCCTCCAGCATCCCCCAGACACCCCCTCCTAGTACACACACCCCTCCAGCATCCCCCAGACACCCCCTCCTAGTACACACACCCCTCCAGCATCCCCCAGATACCCCCTCTTACTACACACATCCCCTCCAGCATTCCCCAGATACCCCCTCCTAGTACACACACACCTCCAGCATCCCCCAGATACCCCCTCCTACTACACACACCCCTCCAGCATCCCCCAGATACCCCCTCCTAGTACACACACCCCTCCAGCACCCCCAGATACCCCCTCCTAGTACACACACCCCTCCAGCATCCCCCAGATACCCCCTCCTAGTTCACACACCCCTCCAGCATCCCCCAGATACCCCCTCCTAGTACACACACCGATCCAGCATCCCCCAGATACCCCCTCCTAGTACACACACCCCTCCAGCATCCCCCATATACCCCCTCCTAGTACACACACCCCTCCAGCATTCCCCAGATACCCCCTCCTAGTACACACACCCCTCCAGCATCCCCAGATACCCCCTCCTAGGACACACACCCTCCAGCATCCCCCAGATAACCCCTCCTAGGACACACACCCCTCCAGCATCCCCCAGACACCCCCTCCTACTACACACCCCTCCAGCATCCCCCAGATACCCCCTCCTACTACACACACCCCTCCAGCATCCCCCAGATACCCCTCCTAGTACAAACACCCCTCCAGCATCCCCCAGATACCCCCTTCTACTACACACATCCCCTCCAGCATCCCCCAGATACCCCCTCCTAGTACACACACCCCTCCAGCATCCCCCAGGTACCCCCTCCTACTACACACACCCCTCCAGCATCCCCCAGATACCCCCTCCTACTACACACACCCCTCCAGCATCCCCCAGATACCCCCTCCTAGTACACACACCCCTCCAGCATCCCCAGATACCCCCTCCTAGTACACACACCCCTCCAGCATCCCCCAGACACCCCCTCCTAGTACACACACCCCTCCAGCATTCCCCAGATACCCCCTCCAGGTACACACACCCCTCCAGCATCCCCCAGATACACCCTCCTAGTACACACACCCCTCCAGCATCCCCCAAATACCCCCTCCTACTACACACACCCCTCCAGCACCCCCCAGATACCCCCTCCTACTCCACACACCCCTCCAGCATCCCCCAGATACCCCCTCCTACTACACACACCCCTCCAGCATCCCCCAGATACCCCCTCCTAGTACACACACCCCTCCAGCACCCCCAGATACCCCCTCCTAGTACACACACCCCTCCAGCATCCCCCAGATACCCCCTCCTAGTACACACACCCCTCCAGCATCCCCCAGATACCCCCTCCTAGTACACACACCGATCCAGCATCCCCCAGATACCCCCTCCTAGTACACACATCCCTCCAGCATCCCCCATATACCCCCTCCTAGTACACACACCCCTCCAGCATTCCCCAGATACCCCCTCCTAGTACACACACCCCTCCAGCATCCCCAGATACCCCCTCCTAGGACACACACCCTCTAGCATCCCCCAGATAACCCCTCCTAGGACACACACCCCTCCAGCATTCCCCAGATACCCCCTCCTACTACACACATCCCTCCAGCATCCCCAGATACCCCCTCCTAGGACACACACCCTCTAGCATCCCCCAGATAACCCCTCCTAGGACACACACCCCTCCAGCATCCCCCAGACACCCCCTCCTACTACACACCCCTCCAGCATCCCCCAGATACCCCCTCCTACTACACACACCCCTCCAGCATCCCCCAGATACCCCTCCTAGTACAAACACCCCTCCAGCATCCCCCAGATACCCCCTCCTACTACACACATCCCCTCCAGCATCCCCCAGATACCCCCTCCTAGTACACACACCCCTCCAGCATCCCCCAGGTACCCCCTCCTACTACACACACCCCTCCAGCATCCCCCAGATACCCCCTCCTACTACACACACCCCTCCAGCATCCCCCAGATACCCCCTCCTAGTACACACACCCCTCCAGCATCCCCAGATACCCCCTCCTAGTACACACACCCCTCCAGCATCCCCCAGACACCCCCTCCTAGTACACACACCCCTCCAGCATTCCCCAGATACCCCCTCCAGGTACACACACCCCTCCAGCATTCCCCAGATACCCCCTCCAGGTACACACACCCCTCCAGCATCCCCCAAATACCCCCTCCTACTACACACACCCCTCCAGCACCCCCCAGATACCCCCTCCTACTCCACACACCCCTCCAGCATCCCCCAGATACCCCCTCCTACTACACACACCCCTCCAGCATCCCCCAGATACCCCCTCCTAGTACACACACCCCTCCAGCACCCCCAGATACCCCCTCCTAGTACACACACCCCTCCAGCATCCCCCAGATACCCCCTCCTAGTACACACACCCCTCCAGCATCCCCCAGATACCCCCTCCTAGTACACACACCGATCCAGCATCCCCCAGATACCCCCTCCTAGTACACACACCCCTCCAGCATCCCCCATATACCCCCTCCTAGTACACACACCCCTCCAGCATTCCCCAGATACCCCCTCCTAGTACACACACCCCTCCAGCATCCCCAGATACCCCCTCCTAGGACACACACCCTCTAGCATCCCCCAGATAACCCCTCCTAGGACACACACCCCTCCAGCATCCCCCAGACACCCCCTCCTACTACACACCCCTCCAGCATCCCCCAGATACCCCCTCCTACTACACACACCCCTCCAGCATCCCCCAGATACCCCTCCTAGTACAAACACCCCTCCAGCATCCCCCAGATACCCCCTCCTACTACACACATCCCCTCCAGCATCCCCCAGATACCCCCTCCTAGTACACACACCCCTCCAGCATCCCCCAGGTACCCCCTCCTACTACACACACCCCTCCAGCATCCCCCAGATACCCCCTCCTACTACACACACCCCTCCAGCATCCCCCAGATACCCCCTCCTAGTACACACACCCCTCCAGCATCCCCAGATACCCCCTCCTAGTACACACACCCCTCCAGCATCCCCCAGACACCCCCTCCTAGTACACACACCCCTCCAGCATTCCCCAGATACCCCCTCCAGGTACACACACCCCTCCAGCATCCCCCAGATACCCCCTCCTAGTACACACACCCCTCCAGCATCCCCCAAATACCCCCTCCTACTACACACACCCCTCCAGCACCCCCCAGATACCCCCTCCTACTCCACACACCCCTCCAGCATCCCCCAGATACCCCCTCCTAGTACACACACCCCTCCAGCATTCCCCAGATACCCCCTCCTAGTACTCACACCCCTCCAGCATCCCCCAGATACCCCACCTAGTACACACACCCCTCCAGCATCCCCCAGATACCCCCTCCTAGTACACACATCCCCTCCAGCATCCCCCAGATACCCCCTCCTACTACACACATCCCCTCCAGCATCCCCCAGATACCCCCTCCTAGTACACACACCCCTCCAGCATCCCCCAGATACCCTCTCCTAGTACACACACCCCTCCAGCATCCCCCAGATACCCCCTCCTAGTACACACACCCCTCCAGCATCCCCCAGATACCCCCTCGTACTACACACACCCCTCCAGCATCCCCCAGTTACCCCCTCCTAGTACACACACCCCTCCAGCATCCCCCAGATAACCTCTTCGTACACACACCCCTCCAGCATTCCCCAGATACCCCCTCCTAGTACACACACCCCTCCAGCATCCCCCAGATACCCCCTCCTACTACACACATCCCCTCCAGCATCCCCCAGATACCCCCTCCTAGTACACACACCCCTCCAGCATCCCCCAGATACCCCCTCCTACTACACACACCCCTCCAGCACCCCCCAGATACCCCCTCCTACTACACACACCCCTCCAGCATCCCCCAGATACCCCCTCCTAGTACACACACCCCTCCAGCATCCCCCAGATACCCCCTCCTACTACACACACCCCTCCAGCATCCCCCAGATACCCCCTCCTACTACACACACCCCTCCAGCATTCCCCAGATACCCCCTCTTAGTACACACACCCCTCCAGCATCCCCCAGATACCCCCTCCTACTACACACACCCTCCAGCATCCCCCAGATACCCCCTCCTACTACACACACCCCTCCAGCATTCCCCAGATACCCCCTCTTAGTACACACACCCCTCCAGCATCCCCCAGATACCCCCTCCTACTACACACACCCCTCCAGCATCCCCCAGATACCCCCTCCTACTACACACACCCCTCCAGCATTCCCCAGATACCCCCTCCTAGTACACACACCCCTCCAGCATCCCACAGATACCCCCTCCTACTACACACATCCCCTCCAGCATTCCCCAGATACCCCCTCCTACTACACACACCCCTCCAGCATCCCCAGATACCCCCTCCTAGGACACACCGCTCCAGCATCCCCCAGATACCCCCTCCTAGTACACACACCCCTCCAGCATCCCCCAGACACCCCCTCCTACTACACACCCTCCAGCATCCCCCAGATACCCCCTCCTACTACACACACCCCTCCAGCATCCCCCAGATACCCCCTCCTAGTACACACACCCCTCCAGCATTCCCCAGATACCCCCTCCTACTACACACTTCCCCTCCAGCATCCCCCAGATACCCCCTCCTAGTACACACACCCCTCCAGCATCCCCCAGATACCCCCTCCTACTACACACATCCCCTCCAGCATCCCCCAGATACCCCCTCCTAGTACACACACCCCTCCAGCATCCCCCAGATACCCCCTCCTAGTACACACACCCCTCCAGCATCCCCAGATACCCCCTCCTAGTACACACACCCCTCCAGCATCCCCCAGACACCCCCTCCTACTACACACCCCTCCAGCATCCCCCAGATACCCACTCCTAGGACACACACCCCTCCAGCATCCCCCAGATACCCCCTCCTAGTACACACACCCCTCCAGCATCCCCAGATACCCCCTCCTACTACACACACCCCTCCAGCATCCCCCAGATACCCCCTCCTACTACACACACCCCTCCAGCATCCCCCAGATACCCCCTCCTACTACACACATCCCCTCCAGCATCCCCCAGATACCCCTTCCTAGTACACACACCCCTCCAGCATCCCCAGATACCCCATCCTACGACACACCCCTCCAGCATCCCCAGATACCCCCTCCTAGGACACACCGATCCAGCACCCCCCAGATACCCCTCCTAGTACACACACGCCCCCCAGCATCCCCCAGATACCCCCTCCTAGTACACACACCCCTCCAGCATCCCCCAGGTAGCCCCTCCTAATACACACACCCCTCCAGCACCCCCCAGATACCCCTCCTAGTACACACACACCCCCATCATCCCCCAGATACCCCCTCCTAGGACACACACCCCTCCAGCATCCCCCAGATACCCCCTCCTAATACACACACCGCTCCAGCATCCCCCAGATACCCCCTCCTAGTACACACACCCCTCCAGCATCCCCCAGACACCCCCTCCTACTACACACCCCTCCAGCATCCCCCAGATACCCCCTCCTAGTACACACACCCCTCCAGCATCCCCCAGACACCCCCTCCTAGTACACACACCCCTCCAGCATCCCCCAGATACCCCCTCTTACTACACACATCCCCTCCAGCATTCCCCAGATACCCCCTCCTAGTACACACACACCTCCAGCATCCCCCAGATACCCCCTCCTACTACACACACCCCTCCAGCATCCCCCAGATACCCCCTCCTAGTACACACACCCCTCCAGCACCCCCAGATACCCCCTCCTAGTACACACACCCCTCCAGCATCCCCCAGATACCCCCTCCTAGTTCACACACCCCTCCAGCATCCCCCAGATACCCCCTCCTAGTACACACACCGATCCAGCATCCCCCAGATACCCCCTCCTAGTACACACACCCCTCCAGCATCCCCCATATACCCCCTCCTAGTACACACACCCCTCCAGCATTCCCCAGATACCCCCTCTTAGTACACACACCCCTCCAGCATCCCCAGATACCCCCTCCTAGGACACACACCCTCCAGCATCCCCCAGATAACCCCTCCTAGGACACACACCCCTCCAGCATCCCCCAGACACCCCCTCCTACTACACACCCCTCCAGCATCCCCCAGATACCCCCTCCTACTACACACACCCCTCCAGCATCCCCCAGATACCCCTCCTAGTACAAACACCCCTCCAGCATCCCCCAGATACCCCCTCCTACTACACACATCCCCTCCAGCATCCCCCAGATACCCCCTCCTAGTACACACACCCCTCCAGCATCCCCCAGGTACCCCCTCCTACTACACACACCCCTCCAGCATCCCCCAGATACCCCCTCCTACTACACACACCCCTCCAGCATCCCCCAGATACCCCCTCCTAGTACACACACCCCTCCAGCATCCCCAGATACCCCCTCCTAGTACACACACCCCTCCAGCATCCCCCAGACACCCCCTCCTAGTACACACACCCCTCCAGCATTCCCCAGATACCCCCTCCAGGTACACACACCCCTCCAGCATCCCCCAGATACCCCCTCCTAGTACACACACCCCTCCAGCATCCCCCAAATACCCCCTCCTACTACACACACCCCTCCAGCACCCCCCAGATACCCCCTCCTACTCCACACACCCCTCCAGCATCCCCCAGATACCCCCTCCTACTACACACACCCCTCCAGCATCCCCCAGATACCCCCTCCTAGTACACACACCCCTCCAGCACCCCCAGATACCCCCTCCTAGTACACACACCCCTCCAGCATCCCCCAGATACCCCCTCCTAGTACACACACCCCTCCAGCATCCCCCAGATACCCCCTCCTAGTACACACACCGATCCAGCATCCCCCAGATACCCCCTCCTAGTACACACACCCCTCCAGCATCCCCCATATACCCCCTCCTAGTACACACACCCCTCCAGCATTCCCCAGATACCCCCTCCTAGTACACACACCCCTCCAGCATCCCCAGATACCCCCTCCTAGGACACACACCCTCCAGCATCCCCCAGATAACCCCTCCTAGGACACACACCCCTCCAGCATCCCCCAGACACCCCCTCCTACTACACACCCCTCCAGCATCCCCCAGATACCCCCTCCTACTACACACACCCCTCCAGCATCCCCCAGATACCCCCTCCTAGTACAAACACCCCTCCAGCATCCCCCAGATACCGCCTCCTACTACACACATCCCCTCCAGCATCCCCCAGATACCCCCTCCTAGTACACACACCCCTCCAGCATCCCCCAGGTACCCCCTCCTACTACACACACCCCTCCAGCATCCCCCAGATACCCCCTCCTACTACACACACCCCTCCAGCATCCCCCAGATACCCCCTCCTAGTACACACACCCCTCCAGCATCCCCAGATACCCCCTCCTAGTACACACACCCCTCCAGCATCCCCCAGACACCCCCTCCTAGTACACACACCCCTCCAGCATTCCCCAGATACCCCCTCCAGGTACACACACCCCTCCAGCATTCCCCAGATACCCCCTCCTAGTACACACACCCCTCCAGCATCCCCCAAATACCCCCTCCTACTACACACACCCCTCCAGCACCCCCCAGATACCCCCTCCTACTCCACACACCCCTCCAGCATCCCCCAGATACCCCCTCCTAGTACACACACCCCTCCAGCATTCCCCAGATACCCCCTCCTAGGACTCACACCCCTCCAGCATCCCCCAGATACCCCACCTAGTACACACACCCCTCCAGCATCCCCCAGATACCCCCTCCTAGTACACACATCCCCTCCAGCATCCCCCAGATACCCCCTCCTACTACACACATCCCCTCCAGCATCCCCCAGATACCCCCTCCTAGTACACACACCCCTCCAGCATCCCCCAGATACCCCCTCCTAGTACACACACCCCTCCAGCATCCCCCAGATACCCCCTCCTAGTACACACACCCCTCCAGCATCCCCCAGATACCCCCTCGTACTACACACACCCCTCCAGCATCCCCCAGTTACCCCCTCCTAGTACACACACCCCTCCAGCATCCCCCAGATAACCTCTTCGTACACACACCCCTCCAGCATTCCCCAGATACCCCCTCCTAGTACACACACCCCTCCAGCATCCCCCAGATACCCCCTCCTACTACACACATCCCCTCCAGCATCCCCCAGATACCCCCTCCTAGTACACACACCCCTCCAGCATCCCCCAGATACCCCCTCCTACTACACACACCCCTCCAGCACCCCCCAGATACCCCCTCCTACTACACACACCCCTCCAGCATCCCCCAGATACCCCCTCCTAGTACACACACCCCTCCAGCATCCCCCAGATACCCCCTCCTACTACACACACCCCTCCAGCATCCCCCAGATACCCCCTCCTACTACACACACCCCTCCAGCATTCCCCAGATACCCCCTCTTAGTACACACACCCCTCCAGCATCCCCCAGATACCCCCTCCTACTACACACACCCCTCCAGCATCCCCCAGATACCCCCTCCTACTACACACACCCCTCCAGCATTCCCCAGATACCCCCTCTTAGTACACACACCCCTCCAGCATCCCCCAGATACCCCCTCCTACTACACACACCCCTCCAGCATCCCCCAGATACCCCCTCCTAGTACACACACCCCTCCAGCATTCCCCAGATACCCCCTCCTACTACACACTTCCCCTCCAGCATCCCCCAGATACCCCCTCCTAGTACACACACCCCTCCAGCATCCCCCAGATACCCCCTCCTACTACACACATCCCCTCCAGCATCCCCCAGATACCCCCTCCTAGTACACACACCCCTCCAGCATCCCCCAGATACCCCCTCCTAGTACACACACCCCTCCAGCATCCCCAGATACACCCTCCTAGTACACACACCCCTCCAGCATCCCCCAGACACCCCCTCCTACTACACACCCCTCCAGCATCCCCCAGATACCCCCTCCTACTACACACATCCCCTCCAGCATCCCCCAGATACCCCCTCCTAGTACACACACCCCTCCAGCATCCCCCAGATACCCCCTCCTACTACACACATCCCCTCCAGCATCCCCCAGATACCCCCTCCTACTCCACACACCCCTCCAGCATTCCCCAGATACCCCCTCCTACTACACACATCCCCTCCAGCATCCCCCAGATACCCCTCCTACTACACACACCCCTCCAGCATCCCCCAGATACCCCTCCTAGTACACACACCCCTCCAGCATCCCCCAGATACCCCCTCCTAGTACACACACCCCTCCAGCATCCCCCAGATACCCCCTCCTAGTACACACACCCCTCCAGCATTCCCCAGATACCCCCTCCTACTACACACATCCCCTCCAGCATCCCCCAGATACCCCCTCCTAGTACACACACCCCTCCAGCATCCCCCAGATACCCCCTCCTAGTACACACACCCCTCCAGCATCCCCAGATACCCCCTCCTACTACACACACCCCTCCAGCATCCCCCAGATACCCCCTCCTACTACACACACCCCTCCAGCATCCCCCAGATACCCCCTCCTACTACACACATCCCCTCCAGCATCCCCCAGATACCCCTTCCTAGTACACACACCCCTCCAGCCTCCCCAGATACCCCATCCTACGACACACCCCTCCAGCATCCCCAGATACCCCCTCCTAGGACACACCGATCCAGCACCCCCCAGATACCCCTCCTAGTACACACACGCCCCCCAGCATCCCCCAGATACCCCCTCCTAGTACACACACCCCTCCAGCATCCCCCAGATAGCCCCTCCTAATACACACACCCCTCCAGCACCCCCCAGATACCCCTCCTAGTACACACACACCCCCATCATCCCCCAGATACCCCCTCCTAGGACACACACCCCTCCAGCATCCCCCAGATACCCCCTCCTAATACACACACCGCTCCAGCATCCCCCAGATACCCCCTCCTAGTACACACACCCCTCCAGCATCCCCCAGACACCCCCTCCTACTACACACCCCTCCAGCATCCCCCAGATACCCCCTCCTAGTACACACACCCCTCCAGCATCCCCCAGACACCCCCTCCTAGTACACACACCCCTCCAGCATCCCCCAGATACCCCCTCTTACTACACACATCCCCTCCAGCATTCCCCAGATACCCCCTCCTAGTACACACACACCTCCAGCATCCCCCAGATACCCCCTCCTACTACACACACCCCTCCAGCATCCCCCAGATACCCCCTCCTAGTACACACACCCCTCCAGCACCCCCAGATACCCCCTCCTAGTACACACACCACTCCAGCATCCCCCAGATACCCCCTCCTAGTTCACACACCCCTCCAGCATCCCCCAGATACCCCCTCCTAGTACACACACCGATCCAGCATCCCCCAGATACCCCCTCCTAGTACACACACCCCTCCAGCATCCCCCATATACCCCCTCCTAGTACACACACCCCTCCAGCATTCCCCAGATACCCCCTCCTAGTACACACACCCCTCCAGCATCCCCAGATACCCCCTCCTAGGACACACACCCTCCAGCATCCCCCAGATAACCCCTCCTAGGACACACACCCCTCCAGCATCCCCCAGACACCCCCTCCTACTACACACCCCTCCAGCATCCCCCAGATACCCCCTCCTACTACACACACCCCTCCAGCATCCCCCAGATACCCCTCCTAGTACAAACACCCCTCCAGCATCCCCCAGATACCCCCTCCTACTACACACATCCCCTCCAGCATCCCCCAGATACCCCCTCCTAGTACACACACCCCTCCAGCATCCCCCAGGTACCCCCTCCTACTACACACACCCCTCCAGCATCCCCCAGATACCCCCTCCTACTACACACACCCCTCCAGCATCCCCCAGATACCCCCTCCTAGTACACACACCCCTCCAGCATCCCCAGATACCCCCTCCTAGTACACACACCCCTCCAGCATCCCCCAGACACCCCCTCCTAGTACACACACCCCTCCAGCATTCCCCAGATACCCCCTCCAGGTACACACACCCCTCCAGCATCCCCCAGATACCCCCTCCTAGTACACACACCCCTCCAGCATCCCCCAAATACCCCCTCCTACTACACACACCCCTCCAGCACCCCCCAGATACCCCCTCCTACTCCACACACCCCTCCAGCATCCCCCAGATACCCCCTCCTACTACACACACCCCTCCAGCATCCCCCAGATACCCCCTCCTAGTACACACACCCCTCCAGCACCCCCAGATACCCCCTCCTAGTACACACACCCCTCCAGCATCCCCCAGATACCCCCTCCTAGTACACACACCCCTCCAGCATCCCCCAGATACCCCCTCCTAGTACACACACCCCTCCAGCATCCCCCATATACGCCTCCTAGTACACACACCCCTCCAGCATTCCCCAGATACCCCCTCCTAGTACACACACCCCTCCAGCATCCCCAGATACCCCCTCCTAGGACACACACCCTCCAGCATCCCCCAGATAACCCCTCCTAGGACACACACCCCTCCAGCATCCCCCAGACACCCCCTCCTACTACACACCCCTCCAGCATCCCCCAGATACCCCCTCCTACTACACACACCCCTCCAGCATCCCCCAGATACCCCTCCTAGTACAAACACCCCTCCAGCATCCCCCAGATACCCCTTCCTACTACACACATCCCCTCCAGCATCCCCCAGATACCCCCTCCTAGTACACACACCCCTCCAGCATCCCCCAGGTACCCCCTCCTACTACACACACCCCTCCAGCATCCCCCAGATACCCCCTCCTACTACACACACCCCTCCAGCATCCCCCAGATACCCCCTCCTAGTACACACACCCCTCCAGCATCCCCAGATACCCCCTCCTAGTACACACACCCCTCCAGCATCCCCCAGACACCCCCTCCTAGTACACACACCCCTCCAGCATTCCCCAGATACCCCCTCCAGGTACACACACCCCTCCAGCATCCCCCAGATACCCCCTCCTAGTACACACACCCCTCCAGCATCCCCCAAATACCCCCTCCTACTACACACACCCCTCCAGCACCCCCCAGATACCCCCTCCTACTCCACACACCCCTCCAGCATCCCCCAGATACCCCCTCCTAGTACACACACCCCTCCAGCATTCCCCAGATACCCCCTCCTAGTACTCACACCCCTCCAGCATCCCCCAGATACCCCACCTAGTACACACACCCCTCCAGCATCCCCCAGATACCCCCTCCTAGTACACACATCCCCTCCAGCATCCCCCAGATACCCCCTCCTACTACACACATCCCCTCCAGCATCCCCCAGATACCCCCTCCTAGTACACACACCCCTCCAGCATCCCCCAGATACCCCCTCCTAGTACACACACCCCTCCAGCATCCCCCAGATACCCCCTCCTAGTACACACACCCCTCCAGCATCCCCCAGTTACCCCCTCCTAGTACACACACCCCTCCAGCATCCCCCAGATAACCTCTTCGTACACACACCCCTCCAGCATTCCCCAGATACCCCCTCCTAGTACACACACCCCTCCAGCATCCCCCAGATACCCCCTCCTACTACACACATCCCCTCCAGCATCCCCCAGATACCCCCTCCTAGTACACACACCCCTCCAGCATCCCCCAGATACCCCCTCCTAGTACACACACCCCTCCATCATCCCCCAGATAACCCCTCCTACTACACACACCCCTCCAGCATTCCCCAGATACCCCCTCCTACTACACACACCCCTCCAGCATCCCCCAGATACCCCCTCCTACTACACACACCCCTCTAGCATCCCCCAGATACCCCCTCCTAGTACACACACCCCTCCAGCATCCCCCAGATACCCCCTCCTAGTACACACACCCCTCCAGCATCCCCCAGATACCCCCTCCTAGTACACACACCCCTCCAGCATCCCCCAGATACCCCCTCGTACTACACACACCCCTCCAGCATCCCCCAGTTACCCCCTCCTAGTACACACACCCCTCCAGCATCCCCCAGATAACCCCTCCTACTACACACACCCCTCCAGCATTCCCCAGATACCCCCTGCTACTACACACACCCCTCCAGCATCCCCCAGATACCCCCTCCTAGTACACACAGCCCTCCAGCATCCCCCTGATACCCCCTCCTAGGACACACACCCCTCCAGCATTCCCCAGATACCCCCTCCTAGTACACACACCCCTCCAGCATCCCCCAGATACCACCTCCTACTACACACACCCCTCCAGCATCCCCCAGATACCCCTCCTAGTACACACACCCCTCCAGCATCCCCCAGGTACCGCCTCCTAGGACACACACCCCTCCAGCATCCCCCAGATACCCCCTCCTAGGACACACACCCCTCCAGCATCCCCCAGATACCCCCTCCTAGTACACACACCCCTCCAGCATCCCCCAGATACCCCCTCCTAGTACACACACCCCTCCAGCATCCCCAGATACCCCCTCCTACTACACACACCCCTCCAGCATCCCCCAGATACCCCCTCCTAGGACACACACCCCTCCAGCATCCCCCAGATACCCCCTCCTACTACACACACCCCTCCAGCATCCCCCAGATACCCCCTCCTAGTACACACACCCCTCCAGCATCCCCCAGATACCCCCTCCTAGTACACACACCCCTCCAGCATCCCCCAGATACCCCCTCCTACTACACACACCCATCCAGCACCCCCCATATACCCCCTCCTAGTACTCACACCCCTCCAGCATCCCCCAGATACCCCCTCCTAGTACACACACCCCTCCAGCATGCCCCAGATACCCCCTCCTAGGACACACACCCCTCCAGCATCCCCCAGATACCCCCTCCTAGGACACACACCCCTCCAGCATCCCCCAGATACCCCCTCCTAGTACACACACCCCTCCAGCATCCCCAGATACCCCCTCCTACTACACACACCCCTCCAGCATCCCCCAGATACCCCCTCCTACTACACACACCCCTCCAGCATCCCCCAGATACCCCCTCCTACTACACACATCCCCTCCAGCATCCCCCAGATACCCCTTCCTAGTACACACACCCCTCCAGCATCCCCAGATACCCCATCCTACGACACACCCCTCCAGCATCCCCAGATACCCCCTCCTAGGACACACCGATCCAGCACCCCCCAGATACCCCTCCTAGTACACACACGCCCCCCAGCATCCCCCAGATACCCCCTCCTAGTACACACACCCCTCCAGCATCCCCCAGATAGCCCCTCCTAATACACACACCCCTCCAGCACCCCCCAGATACCCCTCCTAGTACACACACACCCCCATCATCCCCCAGATACCCCCTCCTAGGACACACACCCCTCCAGCATCCCCCAGATACCCCCTCCTAATACACACACCGCTCCAGCATCCCCCAGATACCCCCTCCTAGTACACACACCCCTCCAGCATCCCCCAGACACCCCCTCCTACTACACACCCCTCCAGCATCCCCCAGATACCCCCTCCTAGTACACACACCCCTCCAGCATCCCCCAGACACCCCCTCCTAGTACACACACCCCTCCAGCATCCCCCAGATACCCCCTCTTACTACACACATCCCCTCCAGCATTCCCCAGATACCCCCTCCTAGTACACACACCCCTCCAGCATCCCCCAGATACCCCCTCCTAGTACACACACCCCTCCAGCATCCCCCAGACACCCCCTCCTAGTACACACACCCCTCCAGCATCCCCCAGATACCCCCTCTTACTACACACATCCCCTCCAGCATTCCCCAGATACCCCCTCCTAGTACACACACCCCTCCAGCAGCCCCCAGATACCCCCTCCTAGTACACACACCCCTCCAGCACCCCCAGATACCCCCTCCTAGTACACACACCCCTCCAGCATCCCCCAGATACCCCCTCCTAGTTCACACACCCCTCCAGCATCCCCCAGATACCCCCTCCTAGTACACACACCGATCCAGCATCCCCCAGATACCCCCTCCTAGTACACACACCCCTCCAGCATCCCCCATATACCCCCTCCTAGTACACACACCCCTCCAGCATTCCCCAGATACCCCCTCCTAGTACACACACCCCTCCAGCATCCCCAGATACCCCCTCCTAGGACACACACCCTCCAGCATCCCCCAGATAACCCCTCCTAGGACACACACCCCTCCAGCATCCCCCAGACACCCCCTCCTACTACACACCCCTCCAGCATCCCCCAGATACCCCCTCCTACTACACACACCCCTCCAGCATCCCCCAGATACCCCTCCTAGTACAAACACCCCTCCAGCATCCCCCAGATACCCCCTCCTACTACACACATCCCCTCCAGCATCCCCCAGATACCCCCTCCTAGTACACACACCCCTCCAGCATCCCCCAGGTACCCCCTCCTACTACACACACCCCTCCAGCATCCCCCAGATACCCCCTCCTACTACACACACCCCTCCAGCATCCCCCAGATACCCCCTCCTAGTACACACACCCCTCCAGCATCCCCAGATACCCCCTCCTAGTACACACACCCCTCCAGCATCCCCCAGACACCCCCTCCTAGTACACACACCCCTCCAGCATTCCCCAGATACCCCCTCCAGGTACACACACCCCTCCAGCATCCCCCAGATACCCCCTCCTAGTACACACACCCCTCCAGCATCCCCCAAATACCCCCTCCTACTACACACACCCCTCCAGCACCCCCCAGATACCCCCTCCTACTCCACACACCCCTCCAGCATCCCCCAGATACCCCCTCCTACTACACACACCCCTCCAGCATCCCCCAGATACCCCCTCCTAGTACACACACCCCTCCAGCACCCCCAGATACCCCCTCCTAGTACACACACCCCTCCAGCATCCCCCAGATACCCCCTCCTAGTACACACACCCCTCCAGCATCCCCCAGATACCCCCTCCTAGTACACACACCGATCCAGCATCCCCCAGATACCCCCTCCTAGTACACACACACCTCCAGCATCCCCCATATACCCCCTCCTAGTACACACACCCCTCCAGCATTCCCCAGATACCCCCTCCTAGTACACACACCCCTCCAGCATCCCCAGATACCCCCTCCTAGGACACACACCCTCCAGCATCCCCCAGATAACCCCTCCTAGGACACACACCCCTCCAGCATCCCCCAGACACCCCCTCCTACTACACACCCCTCCAGCATCCCCCAGATACCCCCTCCTACTACACACACCCCTCCAGCATCCCCCAGATACCCCTCCTAGTACAAACACCCCTCCAGCATCCCCCAGATACCCCCTCCTAGTACACACACCCCTCCAGCATCCCCCAGGTACCCCCTCCTACTACACACACCCCTCCAGCATCCCCCAGATACCCCCTCCTACTACACACACCCCTCCAGCATCCCCCAGATACCCCCTCCTAGTACACACACCCCTCCAGCATCCCCAGATACCCCCTCCTAGTACACACACCCCTCCAGCATCCCCCAGACACCCCCTCCTAGTACACACACCCCTCCAGCATTCCCCAGATACCCCCTCCAGGTACACACACCCCTCCAGCATCCCCCAGATACCCCCTCCTAGTACACACACCCCTCCAGCATCCCCCAAATACCCCCTCCTACTACACACACCCCTCCAGCACCCCCCAGATACCCCCTCCTACTCCACACACCCCTCCAGCATCCCCCAGATACCCCCTCCTAGTACACACACCCCTCCAGCATTCCCCAGATACCCCCTCCTAGTACTCACACCCCTCCAGCATCCCCCAGATACCCCACCTAGTACACACACCCCTCCAGCATCCCCCAGATACCCCCTCCTAGTACACACATCCCCTCCAGCATCCCCCAGATACCCCCTCCTACTACACACATCCCCTCCAGCATCCCCCAGATACCCCCTCCTAGTACACACACCCCTCCAGCATCCCCCAGATACCCCCTCCTAGTACACACACCCCTCCAGCATCCCCCAGATACCCCCTCCTAGTACACACACCCCTCCAGCATCCCCCAGTTACCCCCTCCTAGTACACACACCCCTCCAGCATCCCCCAGATAACCTCTTCGTACACACACCCCTCCAGCATTCCCCAGATACCCCCTCCTAGTACACACACCCCTCCAGCATCCCCCAGATACCCCCTCCTACTACACACATCCCCTCCAGCATCCCCCAGATACCCCCTCCTAGTACACACACCCCTCCAGCATCCCCCAGATACCCCCTCCTACTACACACACCCCTCCAGCACCCCCCAGATACCCCCTCCTACTACACACACCCCTCCAGCATCCCCCAGATACCCCCTCCTAGTACACACACCCCTCCAGCATCCCCCAGATACCCCCTCCTACTACACACACCCCTCCAGCATCCCCCAGATACCCCCTCCTACTACACACACCCCTCCAGCATTCCCCAGATACCCCCTCTTAGTACACACACCCCTCCAGCATCCCCCAGATACCCCCTCCTACTACACACACCCCTCCAGCATCCCCCAGATACCCCCTCCTACTACACACACCCCTCCAGCATTCCCCAGATACCCCCTCTTAGTACACACACCCCTCCAGCATCCCCCAGATACCCCCTCCTACTACACACACCCCTCCAGCATCCCCCAGATACCCCCTCCTACTACACACACCCCTCCAGCATTCCCCAGATACCCCCTCCTAGTACACACACCCCTCCAGCATCCCACAGATACCCCCTCCTACTACACACATCCCCTCCAGCATTCCCCAGATACCCCCTCCTACTACACACACCCCTCCAGCATCCCCAGATACCCCCTCCTAGGACGCACCGCTCCAGCATCCCCCAGATACCCCCTCCTAGTACACACACCCCTCCAGCATCCCCCAGACACCCCCTCCTACTACACACCCTCCAGCATCCCCCAGATACCCCCTCCTACTACACACACCCCTCCAGCATCCCCCAGATACCCCCTCCTAGTACACACACCCCTCCAGCATTCCCCAGATACCCCCTCCTACTACACACTTCCCCTCCAGCATCCCCCAGATACCCCCTCCTAGTACACACACCCCTCCAGCATCCCCCAGATACCCCCTCCTACTACACACATCCCCTCCAGCATCCCCCAGATACCCCCTCCTAGTACACACACCCCTCCAGCATCCCCCAGATACCCCCTCCTAGTACACACACCCCTCCAGCATCCCCAGATACCCCCTCCTAGTACACACACCCCTCCAGCATCCCCCAGACACCCCCTCCTACTACACACCCCTCCAGCATCCCCCAGATACCCCCTCCTACTACACACATCCCCTCCAGCATTCCCCAGATACCCCCTCCTAGTACACACACCCCTCCAGCATTCCCCAGATACCCCCTCCTAGTACACACACCCCTCCAGCATCCCCCAGATACCCCCTCCTACTACACACATCCCCTCCAGCATCCCCCAGATACCCCCTCCTAGTACACACACCCCTCCAGCATCCCCCAGATACCCCCTCCTACTACACACACCCCTCCAGCATTCCCCAGATACCCCCTCCTACTACACACACCCCTCCAGCATCCCCCAGATACCCCTCCTAGTACACACACCCCTCCAGCATCCCCCAGATACCCCCTCCTAGTGCACACACCCCTCCAGCATCCCCCAGATACCCCCTCTTAGTACACACACCCCTCCAGCATCTCCCAGATACCCCCTCCTACTACACACACCCCTCCAGCATCCCCCAGATACCCCCTCCTACTACACACACCCCTCCAGCATTCCCCAGATACCCCCTCCTAGTACACACACCCCTCCAGCATCCCACAGATACCCCCTCCTACTACACACATCCCCTCCAGCATTCCCCAGATACCCCCTCCTAGTACACACACCCCTCCAGCATCCCCAGATACCCCCTCCTAGGACACACCGCTCCAGCATCCCCCAGATACCCCCTCCTAGTACACACACCCCTCCAGCATCCCCCAGACACCCCCTCCTACTACACACACCCCTCCAGCATTCCCCAGATACCCCCTCCTAGTACACACACCCCTCCAGCATTCCCCAGATACCCCCTCCTACTACACACTTCCCCTCCAGCATCCCCCAGATACCCCCTCCTAGTACACACACCCCTCCAGCATCCCCCAGATACCCCCTCCTACTACACACATCCCCTCCAGCATCCCCCAGATACCCCCTCCTAGTACACACACCCCTCCAGCATCCCCCAGATACCCCCTCCTAGTACACACACCCCTCCAGCATCCCCAGATACACCCTCCTAGTACACACACCCCTCCAGCATCCCCCAGACACCCCCTCCTACTACACACCCCTCCAGCATCCCCCAGATACCCCCTCCTACTACACACATCCCCTCCAGCATTCCCCAGATACCCCCTCCTAGTACACACACCCCTCCAGCATTCCCCAGATACCCCCTCCTAGTACACACACCCCTCCAGCATCCCCCAGATACCCCCTCCTACTACACACATCCCCTCCAGCATCCCCCAGATACCCCCTCCTAGTACACACACCCCTCCAGCATCCCCCAGATACCCCCTCCTACTACACACACCCCTCCAGCATTCCCCAGATACCCCCTCCTACTACACACATCCCCTCCAGCATCCCCCAGATACCCCTCCTACTACACACACCCCTCCAGCATCCCCCAGATACCCCTCCTAGTACACACACCCCTCCAGCATCCCCCAGATACCCCCTCCTAGTACACACACCCCTCCAGCATCCCCCAGATACCCCCTCTTAGTACACACACCCCTCCAGCATCTCCCAGATACCCCCTCCTACTACACACACCCCTCCAGCATCCCCCAGATACCCCCTCCTACTACACACACCCCTCCAGCATTCCCCAGATACCCCCTCCTAGTACACACACCCCTCCAGCATCCCACAGATACCCCCTCCTACTACACACATCCCCTCCAGCATTCCCCAGATACCCCCTCCTAGTACACACACCCCTCCAGCATCCCCAGATACCCCCTCCTAGGACACACACCCCTCCAGCATCCCCCAGACACCCCCTCCTACTACACACCCTCCAGCATCCCCCAGATACCCCCTCCTACTACACACACCCCTCCAGCATCCCCCAGACACCCCCTCCTAGTACACACACCCCTCCAGCATCCCCCAGATACCCTCTCCTACTACACACACCCCTCCAGCATCCCCCAGATACCCCCTCCTAGTACACACACCCCTCCAGCATCCCCCAGGTACCGCCTCCTAGTACACACACCCCTCCAGCATCCCCCAGATACCCCCTCCTAGTACACACACCCCTCCAGGATGCCCCAGATACCCCCTCCTAGGACACACACCCCTCCAGCATTCCCCAGATACCCCCTCCTAGTACACACACCCCTCCAGCATCCCCCAGATACCCCCTCCTAGTACACACACCCCTCCAGCATCCCCAGATACCCCCTCCTACTACACACACCCCTCCAGCATCCCCCAGATACCCCCTCCTAGGACACACACCCCTCCAGCATCCCCCAGATACACCCTCCTACTACACACACCCCTCCATCATCCCCCAGATACCCCCTCCTAGTACACACACCCCTCCAGCACCCCCCAGATACCCCCTCCTAGTACACACACCCCTCCAGCATCCCCCAGATACCCCCTCCTAGTACACACACCTCTCCAGCATCCCCCAGATACCGCCTCCTACTACACACATCCCCTCCAGCATCCCCCAGACACCCCCTCCTAGTACACACACCCCTCCAGCATCCCCAGATACCCCCTCCTAGGACACACCGCTCCAGCATCCCCCAGATACCCCCTCCTAGTACACACACCCCTCCAGCATCCCCCAGACACCCCCTCCTACTACACACACCCCTCCAGCATCCCCCAGACACCCCCTCCTAGTACACACACCCCTCCAGCATCCCCCAGATACCCTCTCCTACTACACACACCCCTCCAGCATCCCCCAGATACCCCCTCCTAGTACACACACCCCTCCAGCATTCCCCAGATACCCCTCCTAGTACACACACCCCTCCAGCATCCCCCAGGTACCGCCTCCTAGTACACACACCCCTCCAGCATCCCCCAGATACCCCCTCCTAGTACACACACCCCTCCAGGATGCCCCAGATACCCCCTCCTAGGACACACACCCCTCCAGCATTCCCCAGATACCCCCTCCTAGTACACACACCCCTCCAGCATCCCCCAGATACCCCCTCCTAGTACACACACCCCTCCAGCATCCCCAGATACCCCCTCCTACTACACACACCCCTCCAGCATCCCCCAGATACCCCCTCCTAGGACACACACCCCTCCAGCATCCCCCAGATACCCCCTCCTACTACACACACCCCTCCAGCATCCCCCAGATACCCCCTCCTAGTACACACACCCCTCCAGCATCCCCCAGATACCCCCTCCTAGTACACACACCCCTCCAGCACCCCCCAGATACCCTCTCCTAGTACACACACCCCTCCCGCATCCCCCAGATACCCCCTCCTAGTACACACACCTCTCCAGCATCCCCCAGATACCGCCTCCTACTACACACATCCCCTCCAGCATCCCCCAGATACCCCCTCCTAGTACACACACCCCTCCAGCATGCCCCAGATACCCCCTCCTAGGACACACACCCCTCCAGCATCCCCCAGATACCCCCTCCTACTACACACACCCCTCCAGCATCCCCCAGATACCCCCTCCTAGTACACACACCCCTCCAGCATCCCCCAGATACCCCCTCCTACTACACACACCCCTCCAGCATCCCCCAGTTACCCCCTCCTAGTACACACACCCCTCCAGCATCCCCCAGATACCCCCTCCTAGTACACACACCCCTCCAGCATCCCCAGATACCCCCTCCTACTACACACACCCCTCCAGCATCCCCCAGATACCCCCTCCTAGGACACACACCCCTCCAGCATCCCCCAGATACCCCCTCCTACTACACACACCCCTCCAGCATCCCCCAGATACCCCCTCCTAGTACACACACCCCTCCAGCACCCCCCAGATACCCCCTCCTAGTACACACACCCCTCCAGCATCCCCCAGATACCCCCTCCTAGTACACACACCCCTCCAGCATCCCCCAGATACCCCCTCCTAGTACACACACCTCTCCAGCATCCCCCAGATACCCCCTCCTACTACACACATCCCCTCCAGCATCCCCCAGATACCCCCTCCTAGTACACGCACCCCTCCAGCATGCCCCAGATACCCCCTCCTAGGACACACACCCCTCCAGCATCCCCCAGATACCCCCTCCTAGTACACACACCCCTCCAGCATCCCCCAGATACCCCCTCGTACTACACACACCCCTCCAGCATCCCCCAGTTACCCCCTCCTAGTACACACACCCCTTCAGCATCCCCCAGATACCCCCTCCTAGTACACACACCCCTCCAGCATCCCCCAGATACCCCCTCCTACTACACACACCCCTCCAGCATCCCCCAGATACCCCCTCCTAGTACACACACCCCTCCTTCATCCCCCAGACACCCCCTCCTAGTACGCACACCCCTCCAGCATCCCCCAGATACCCCCTCCTAGTACTCACACCCCTCCAGCATCCCCCAGACACCCCCTCCTAGTACACACACCCCTCCAGCATCCCCCAGATACCCCCTCCTACTACACACACCCCTCCAGCATCCCCCAGATACCCCCTCCTAGTACACACACCCCTCCAGCATCCCCCAGATACCCCCTCCTAGTACACACACCCCTCCAGCATTCCCCAGATACCCCCTCCTAGTACACACACCCCTCTAGCATCCCCCAGATACCCCCTCCTAGTACACACACCCCTCCAGCATCCCCCAGATACCCCCTCCTACTACACACACCCCTCCAGCATCCCCCAGATACCCCTCCTAGTACACACACCCCTCCAGCATCCCCCAGATACCCCCTCCTAGGACACACACCCCTCCAGCATTCCCCAGATACCCCCTCCTACTACACACACCCCTCCAGCATCCCCCAGATACCCCCTCCTAGTACACACACCCCTCCAGCATCCCACAGATACCCCCTCCTACTACACACATCCCCTCCAGCATTCCCCAGATACCCCCTCCTAGTACACACACCCCTCCAGCATCCCCCAGATACCCCCTCCTACTACACACACCCCTCCAGCATCCCCCAGATACCCCCTCCTAGTACACACACCCCTCCAGCATCCCCAGATACCCCCTCCTAGTACACACACCCCTCCAGCATCCCCCAGATACCCCCTCCTAGTACACACACCCCTCCAGCATCCCCAGATACCCCCTCCTACTACACACACCCCTCCAGCATCCCCCAGATACCCCCTCCTAGTACACACACCCCTCCAGCATCCCCCAGATACCCCCTCCTAGGACACACACCCCTCCAGCATCCCCCAGATACCCCCTCCTAGTACACACACAGCCCTCCAGCATCCCCCAGATACCCCCTCCTAGTACACACACCCCTCCAGCACCCCCCAGATACCCCCTCCTAGTACACACACCCCTCCAGCATCCCCCAGATACCCCCTCCTAGTACACACACCCCTCCAGCATCCCCCAGATACCCCCTCCTAGTACACACACCTCTCCAGCATCCCCCAGATACCCCCTCCTACTACACACATCCCCTCCAGCATCCCCCAGATACCCCCTCCTAGTACACACACCCCTCCAGCATGCCCCAGATACCCCCTCCTAGGACACACACCCCTCCAGCATCCCCCAGATACCCCCTCCTAGTACACACACCCCTCCAGCATCCCCCAGATACCCCCTCCTAGTACACACACCCCTCCAGCATCCCCAGATACCCCCTCCTACTACACACACCCCTCCAGCATCCCCCAGATACCCCCTCCTACTACACACACCCCTCCAGCATCCCCCAGATACCCCCTCCTAGTACACACACCCCTCCAGCATCCCCCAGATACCCCCTCCTACTACACACACCCCTCCAGCATCCCCCAGATACCCCCTCCTAGTACACACACCCCTCCAGCACCCCCCAGATACCCCCTCCTAGTACACACACCCCTCCAGCATCCCCCAGATACCCCCTCCTAGTACACACGCCGCTCCAGCACCCCCCAGATACCCCTCCTAGTACACACACCCCCCCAGCATCCCCCAGATACCCCCTCCTAGTACACACACCCCCCCATCATCCCCCAGATACCCCCTCCTAGTACACACACCCCTCCAGCATCCCCCAGATACACCCTCCTAAAACACACACCGCTCCAGCATCCCCCAGATACCCCCTCCTAGTACACACACCCCTCCAGCATCCCCCAGACACCCCCTCCTACTACACACCCCTCCAGCATCCCCCAGATACCCCCTCCTAGTACACACACCCCTCCAGCATCCCCCAGACACCCCCTCCTAGTACACACACCCCTCCAGCATCCCCCAGATACCCCCTCCTACTACACACATCCCCTCCAGCATTCCCCAGATACCCCCTCCTAGTACACACACCCCTCCAGCATCCCCCAGATACCCCCTCCTACTACACACACCCCTCCAGCATCCCCCAGATACCCCCTCCTAGTACACACACCCCTCCAGCACCCCCAGATACCCCCTCCTAGTACACACACCCCTCCAGCATCCCCCAGATACCCCCTCCTAGTACACACACCCCTCCAGCATCCCCCAGATACCCCCTACTAGTACACACACCCCTCCAGCATCCCCCAGATACCCCCTCCTAGTACACACACCGCTCCAGCATCCCCCAGATACCCCCTCCTAGTACACACACCCCTCCAGCATCCCCCAGATACCCCCTCCTAGTACACACACCCCTCCAGCATCCCCCAGATACCCCCTCCTAATACACACACCCGTCCAGCATCCCCCAGGTACCCCCTCCTACTACACACACCCCTCCAGCATCCCCCAGATACCCCCTCCTAGTACACACACCCCTCCAGCATCCCCAGATACCCCCTCCTACTACACACACCCCTCCAGCACCCCCCAGATACCCCCTCCTAGTACACACATCCCCTCCAGCATTCCCCAGATACCCCCTCCTAGTACACACACCCCTCCAGCATCCCCCAGACACCCCCTCCTAGTACACACACCCCTCCAGCATCCCCCAGATACCCCCTCCTAGTACACACACCCCTCCAGCATCCCCCAGATACCCCCTCCTAGTACACACACCCCTCCAGCACCCCCCAGATACCCCCTCCTAGTACACACACCCCTCCAGCACCCCCCAGATACCCCCTCCTAGTACACACACCCCTCCAGCATCCCCCAGATACCCCCTCCTACTATACACATCCCCTCCAGCATCCCCCAGATACCCCCTCCTAGTACACACACCCCTCCAGCATCCCCCAGATACCCCCTCCTACTACACACATCCCCTCCAGCATTCCCCAGATACCCCCTCCTAGTACACACACCCCTCCAGCATCCCCCAGATAACCCCTCCTACTACACACACCCCTCCAGCATTTCCCAGATACCCCCTCCTACTACACACATCCCCTCCAGCATCCCCCAGATACCCCCTCCTACTACACACACCCCTCCAGCATTCCCCAGATACCCCCTCTTAGTACACACACCCCTCCAGCATCCCCCAGATACCCCCTCCTAGTACACACACCCCTCCAGCATCCCCCAGATACCCCCTCCTACTACACACACCCCTCCAGCATCCCCCAGATACCCCCTCCTGCTACACACACCCCCTCCAGCATCCCCCAGATAACCCCTCCTACTACACACACCCCTCCAGCATTTCCCAGATACCCCCTCCTACTACACACATCCCCTCCAGCATCCCCCAGATACCCCCTCCTAGTACACACACCCCTCCAGCATCCCCCAGATACCCCCTCCTAGTACACACACCCCTCCAGCATCCCCCAGATACCCCCTCCTAGTACACACACCCCTCCAGCATCCCCCAGATACCCCCTCGTACTACACACACCCCTCCAGCATCCCCCAGTTACCCCCTCCTAGTACACACACCCCTCCAGCATCCCCCAGATAACCTCTTCGTACACACACCCCTCCAGCATTCCCCAGATACCCCCTCCTACTACACACACCCCTCCAGCATCCCCCAGATACCCCCTCCTAGTACACACAGCCCTCCAGCATCCCCCAGATACCCCCTCCTAGGACACACACCCCTCCAGCATTCCCCAGATACCTCCTCCTAGTACACACACCCCTCCAGCATCCCCCAGATACCCCCTCCTACTACACACACCCCTCCAGCATCCCCCAGATACCCCTCCTAGTACACACACCCCTCCAGCATCCCCCAGGTACCGCCTCCTAGTACACACACCCCTCCAGCATCCCCCAGATACCCCCTCCTAGTACACACACCCCTCCAGCATGCCCCAGATACCCCCTCCTAGTACACACACCCCTCCAGCATCCCCCAGATACCCCCTCCTAGTACACACACCCCTCCAGCATCCCCAGATACCCCCTCCTACTACACACACCCCTCCAGCATCCCCCAGATACCCCCTCCTAGGACACACACCCCTCCAGCATACCCCAGATACCCCCTCCTAGTACACACACCCCTCCAGTATCCCCCAGATACCCCCTCCTAGTACACACACCCCTCCAGCATCCCCCAGATACCCCCTCCTAGTACACACACCCCTCCAGCATCCCCCAGATAGCCCCTCCTAATACACACACACCCCCATCATCCCCCAGATACCCCCTCCTAGTACACACACCCCTTCAGCATCCCCCAGATACCCCCTCCTAGGACACACACCCCTCCAGCATTCCCCAGATACCCCCTCCTAGTACACACACCCCTCCAGCATCCCCCAGATACCCCCTCCTAGTACACACACCCCTCCAGCAGCCCCCAGATACCCCCTCCTACTACACACACCCCTCCAGCATCCCCCAGATACCCCCTCCTAGTACACACACCCCTCCAGGATCCCCCAGATACCCCCTCCTAGTACACACACCCCTCCAGCACCCCCCAGATACCCCCTCCTAGTACACACACCCCTCCAGCATCCCCCAGATACCCCCTCCTAGTACACACACCTCTCCAGCATCCCCCAGATACCCCCTCCTAGGACACACACCCCTCCAGCATGCCCCAGATACCCCCTCCTAGTACACACACCCCTCCAGCATGCCCCAGATACCCCCTCCTAGTACACACACCCCTCCAGCATCCCCCAGATACCCCCTCCTAGTACACACACCCCTCCAGCATCCCCCAGATACCCCCTCCTAGTACACACACCCCTCCAGCATCCCCAGATACCCCCTCCTACTACACACACCCCTCCAGCATCCCCCAGATACCCCCTCCTACTACACACACCCCTCCAGCATCCCCCAGATACCCACTCCTAGTACACACACCCCTCCAGCGTCCCCCAGACACCCCCTCCTACTACACACCCCTCCAGCATCCCCCAGACACCCCCTCCTAGTACACACACACCTCCAGCATCCCCCAGATACCCCCTCCTACTACGCACATTCCCTCCAGCATTCCCCAGATACCCCCTCCTAGTACACACACCCCTCCAGCATCCCCCAGATACCCCCTCCTACTACACACACCCCTCCAGCATCCCCCAGATACCCCCTCCTAGTACACACACCCCTCCAGCATCCCCCAGATACCCCCTCCTAGTACACACACCCCTCCAGCATCCCCCAGATACCCCCTCCTAGTACACACACCCCTCCAGCATCCCCCAGATACCCCCTCCTAGTACACACAGCGCTCCAGCATCCCCCAGATACCCCCTCCTAGTACACACACCCCTCCAGCATCCCCCAGATACCCCCTCCTACTACACACACCCCTCCAGCATTCCCCAGATACCCCGTCCTAGTACACACACCCCTCCAGCATTCCCCAGATACCCCCTCCTAGTACACACACCCCTCCAGCATCCCCAGATACCCCCTCCTAGGACACACCGCTCCAGCATCCCCCAGATACCCCCTCCTAGTACACACACCCCTCCAGCATCCCCCAGACACCCCCTCCTACTACACACACCTCCAGCATCCCCAGATACCCCCTCCTACTACACACACCCCTCCAGCATCCCCCAGATACCCCTCCTAGTACACACACCCCTCCAGCATCCCCCAGATACCCCCTCCTACTACACACATCCCCTCCAGCATCCCCCAGATACCGCCTCCTACTACACACACCCCTCCAGCATCCCCCAGATACCCCTCCTAGTACACACACCCCTCCAGCATCCCCCAGGTACCCCCTCCTACTACACACACCCCTCCAGCATCCCCCAGATACCCCCTCCTACTACACACATCCCCTCCAGCATTCCCCAGATACCCCCTCCTAGTACACACACCCCTCCAGCATCCCCAGATACCCCCTCCTAGTACACATACCCCTCCAGCATCCCCCAGATACCCCCTCCTACTACACACACCCCTCCAGCATCCCCCAGATACCCCCTCCTAGTACACACATCCCCTCCAGCATCCCCCAGATACCCCCTCCTACTACACACACCCCTCCAGCATCCCCCAGATACCCCCTCCTACTACACACATCCCCTCCAGCATCCCCCAGATACCCCCTCCCACTACACACACCCCTCCAGCATCCCCCAGATACCCCCTCCTAGTACACACACCCCTCCAGCATCCCCCAGATACCCCCTCCTACTACACACACCCCTCCAGCATCCCCCAGTTACCCCCTCCTAGTACACACACCCCTCCAGCATCCCCCAGATACCCCCTCCTAGTACACACACCCCTCCAGCATTCCCCAGATACCCCCTCCTACTACACACACCCCTCCAGCATCCCCCAGATACCCCCTCCTAGTACACACACCCCTCCAGCATCCCCCAGACACCCCCTCCTAGTACACACACCCCTCCAGCATCCCCCAGATACCCCCTCCTAGTACACACACCCCTCCAGCATCCCCCAGACACCCCCTCCTAGTACACACACCCCTCCAGCGTCCCCCAGATACCCCCTCCTAGTACACACACCACTCCAGCATCCCCCAGATACCCCCTCCTAGTACACACACCCCTCCAGCATCCCCCAGATACCCCCTCCTAGTACACACACCCCTCCAGCATCCCCCAGATACCCCCTCCTAGTACACACACCCCTCCAGCATCCCCCAGATACCGCCTCCTAGGACACACACCCCTCCATCATTCCCCAGATACCCCCTCCTAGTACTCACACCCCTCCAGCACCCCCCAGATACCCCCTCCTAGTACACACACCCCTCCAGCACCCCCCAGATACCCCCTCCTAGTACACACACCCCTCCAGCATTCCCCAGATACCCCCTCCTACTATACACATCCCCTCCAGCATCCCCCAGATACCCCCTCCTACTACACACATCCCCTCCAGCATTCCCCAGATACCCCCTCCTAGTACACACACCCCTCCAGCATCCCCCAGATAACCCCTCCTACTACACACACCCCTCCAGCATTTCCCAGATACCCCCTCCTAGTACACACACCCCTCCAGCATCCCCCAGATACCCCCTCCTACTACACACATCCCCTCCAGCATCCCCCAGATACCCCCTTCTAGTACACACACCCCTCCAGCATCCCCCAGATACCCCCTCCTAGTACACACACCCCTCCAGCATCCCCAGATACCCCCTCCTAGTACACACACCCCTCCAGCATCCCCCAGACACCCCCTCCTACTACACACCCCTCCAGCATCCCCCAGATACCCCCTCCTACTACACACATCCCCTCCAGCATTCCCCAGATACCCCCTCCTAGTACACACACCCCTCCAGCATTCCCCAGATACCCCCTCCTAGTACACACACCCCTCCAGCATCCCCCAGATACCCCCTCCTACTACACACATCCCCTCCAGCATCCCCCAGATACCCCCTCCTACTACACACATCCCCTCCAGCATCCCCCAGATACCCCCTCCTAGTACACACACCCCTCCAGCATCCCCCAGATACCCCCTCCTACTACACACACCCCTCCAGTATTCCCCAGATACCCCCTCCTACTACACACACCCCTCCAGCATCCCCCAGATACCCCTCCTAGTACACACACCCCTCCAGCATCCCCCAGATACCCCCTCCTAGTACACACACCCCTCCAGCATCCCCCAGATACCCCCTCTTAGTACACACACCCCTCCAGCATCTCCCAGATACCCCCTCCTACTACACACACCCCTCCAGCATCCCCCAGATACCCCCTCCTACTACACACACCCCTCCAGCATTCCCCAGATACCCCCTCCTAGTACACACACCCCTCCAGCATCCCACAGATACCCCCTCCTACTACACACATCCCCTCCAGCATTCCCCAGATACCCCCTCCTAGTACACACACCCCTCCAGCATCCCCAGATACCCCCTCCTAGGACACACCGCTCCAGCATCCCCCAGATACCCCCTCCTAGTACACACACCCCTCCAGCATCCCCCAGACACCCCCTCCTACTACACACCCTCCAGCATCCCCCAGATACCCCCTCCTACTACACACACCCCTCCAGCATCCCCCAGATACCCCCTCCTAGTACACACACCCCTCCAGCATTCCCCAGATACCCCCTCCTACTACACACTTCCCCTCCAGCATCCCCCAGATACCCCCTCCTAGTACACACACCCCTCCAGCATCCCCCAGATACCCCCTCCTACTACACACATCCCCTCCAGCATCCCCCAGATACCCCCTCCTAGTACACACACCCCTCCAGCATCCCCCAGATACCCCCTCCTACTACACACACCCCTCCAGCATTCCCCAGATACCCCCTCCTACTACACACATCCCCTCCAGCATCCCCCAGATACCCCTCCTACTACACACACCCCTCCAGCATCCCCCAGATACCCCTCCTAGTACACACACCCCTCCAGCATCCCCAGATACACCCTCCTAGTACACACACCCCTCCAGCATCCCCCAGACACCCCCTCCTACTACACACCCCTCCAGCATCCCCCAGATACCCCCTCCTACTACACACATCCCCTCCAGCATTCCCCAGATACCCCCTCCTAGTACACACACCCCTCCAGCATTCCCCAGATACCCCCTCCTAGTACACACACCCCTCCAGCATCCCCCAGATACCCCCTCCCACTACACACATCCCCTCCAGCATCCCCCAGATATCCCCTCCTAGTACACACACCCCTCCAGCATCCCCCAGATACCCCCTCCTACTACACACACCCCTCCAGCATTCCCCAGATACCCCCTCCTACTACACACATCCCCTCCAGCATCCCCCAGATACCCCTCCTACTACACACACCCCTCCAGCATCCCCCAGATACCCCTCCTAGTACACACACCCCTCCAGCATCCCCCAGATACCCCCTCCTAGTACACACACCCCTCCAGCATCCCCCAGATACCCCCTCTTAGTACACACACCCCTCCAGCATCTCCCAGATACCCCCTCCTACTACACACACCCCTCCAGCATCCCCCAGATACCCCCTCCTACTACACACACCCCTCCAGCATTCCCCAGATACCCCCTCCTCGTACACACACCCCTCCAGCATCCCACAGATACCCCCTCCTACTACACACATCCCCTCCAGCATTCCCCAGATACCCCCTCCTAGTACACACACCCCTCCAGCATCCCCAGATACCCCCTCCTAGGACACACACCCCTCCAGCATCCCCCAGACACCCCCTCCTACTACACACCCTCCAGCATCCCCCAGATACCCCCTCCTACTACACACACCCCTCCAGCATCCCCCAGACACCCCCTCCTAGTACACACACCCCTCCAGCATCCCCCAGATACCCTCTCCTACTACACACACCCCTCCAGCATCCCCCAGATACCCCCTCCTAGTACACACACCCCTCCAGCATCGCCCAGGTACCGCCTCCTAGTACACACACCCCTCCAGCATCCCCCAGATACCCCCTCCTAGTACACACACCCCTCCAGGATGCCCCAGATACCCCCTCCTAGGACACACACCCCTCCAGCATTCCCCAGATACCCCCTCCTAGTACACACACCCCTCCAGCATCCCCCAGATACCCCCTCCTAGTACACACACCCCTCCAGCATCCCCAGATACCCCCTCCTACTACACACACCCCTCCAGCATCCCCCAGATACCCCCTCCTAGGACACACACCCCTCCAGCATCCCCCAGATACACCCTCCTACTACACACACCCCTCCATCATCCCCCAGATACCCCCTCCTAGTACACACACCCCTCCAGCACCCCCCAGATACCCCCTCCTAGTACACACACCCCTCCAGCATCCCCCAGATACCCCCTCCTAGTACACACACCTCTCCAGCATCCCCCAGATACCGCCTCCTACTACACACATCCCCTCCAGCATCCCCCAGATACCCCCTCCTAGTACACACACCCCAGCAGCATCCCCAGATACCCCCTCCTAGGACACACCGCTCCAGCATCCCCCAGATACCCCCTCCTAGTACACACACCCCTCCAGCATCCCCCAGATACCCCCTCCTACTACACACACCCCTCCAGCATCCCCCAGATACCCCCTCCTAGTACACACACCCCTCCAGCATCCCCCAGATACCCCCTCCTACTACACACACACCTCCAGCATCCCCCAGTTACCCCCTCCTAGTACACACACCCCTCCAGCATCCCCCAGATACCCCCTCCTAGTACACACACCCCTCCAGCATCCCCAGATACCCCCTCCTACTACACACACCCCTCCAGCATCCCCCAGATACCCCCTCCTAGGACACACACCCCTCCAGCATCCCCCAGATACCCCCTCCTACTACACACACCCCTCCAGCATCCCCCAGATACCCCCTCCTAGTACACACACCCCTCCAGCACCCCCCAGATACCCCCTCCTAGTACACACACCCCTCCAGCATCCCCCAGATACCCCCTCCTAGTACACACACCCCTCCAGCATCCCCCAGATACCCCCTCCTAGTACACACACCTCTCCAGCATCCCCCAGATACCCCCTCCTACTACACACATCCCCTCCAGCATCCCCCAGATACCCCCTCCTAGTACACGCACCCCTCCAGCATGCCCCAGATACCCCCTCCTAGGACACACACCCCTCCAGCATCCCCCAGATACCCCCTCCTAGTACACACACCCCTCCAGCATCCCCCAGATACCCCCTCGTACTACACACACCCCTCCAGCATCCCCCAGTTACCCCCTCCTAGTACACACACCCCTTCAGCATCCCCCAGATACCCCCTCCTAGTACACACACCCCTCCAGCATCCCCCAGATACCCCCTCCTACTACACACACCCCTCCAGCATCCCCCAGATACCCCCTCCTAGTACACACACCCCTCCTTCATCCCCCAGACACCCCCTCCTAGTACGCACACCCCTCCAGCATCCCCCAGATACCCCCTCCTAGTACGCACACCCCTCCAGCATCCCCCAGACACCCCCTCCTAGTACACACACCCCTCCAGCATCCCCCAGATACCCCCTCCTACTACACACACCCCTCCAGCATCCCCCAGATACCCCCTCCTAGTACACACACCCCTCCAGCATCCCCCAGATACCCCCTCCTAGTACACACACCCCTCCAGCATTCCCCAGATACCCCCTCCTAGTACACACACCCCTCTAGCATCCCCCAGATACCCCCTCCTAGTACACACACCCCTCCAGCATCCCCCAGATACCCCCTCCTACTACACACACCCCTCCAGCATCCCCCAGATACCCCTCCTAGTACACACACCCCTCCAGCATCCCCCAGATACCCCCTCCTAGGTCACACACCCCTCCAGCATTCCCCAGATACCCCCTCCTACTACACACACCCCTCCAGCATCCCCCAGATACCCCCTCCTAGTACACACACCCCTCCAGCATCCCCCAGATACCCCCTCCTACTACACACATCCCCTCCAGCATTCCGCAGATACCCCCTCCTACTACACACACCCCTCCAGCATCCCCCAGATACCCCCTCCTAGTACACACACCCCTCCAGCATCCCCAGATACCCCCTCCTACTACACACACCCCTCCAGCATCCCCCAGATACCCCCTCCTAGTACACACACCCCTCCAGCATCCCCCAGATACCCCCTCCTAGTACACACACCCCTCCAGCATCCCCCAGATACCCCCTCCTACTACACACACCCCTCCAGCATCCCCCAGATACCCCCTCCTAGTACACACACCCCTCCAGCATCCCCAGATACCCCCTCCTACTACACACACCCCTCCAGCATCCCCCAGATACCCCCTCCTAGTACACACACCCCTCCAGCATCCCCAGATACCCCCTCCTACTACACACACCCCTCCAGCATCCCCCAGATACCCCCTCCTAGTACACACACCCCTCCAGCATCCCCCAGATACCCCCTCCTAGTACACACACCCCTCCAGCATCCCCCAGATACCCCCTCCTAGTACACACACCTCTCCAGCATCCCCCAGATACCCCCTCCTACTACACACATCCCCTCCAGCATCCCCCAGATACCCCCTCCTAGTACACACACCCCTCCAGCATGCCCCAGATACCCCCTCCTAGGACACACACCCCTCCAGCATCCCCCAGATACCCCCTCCTAGTACACACACCCCTCCAGCATCCCCCAGATACCCCCTCCTAGTACACACACCCCTCCAGCATCCCCAGATACCCCCTCCTACTACACACACCCCTCCAGCATCCCCCAGATACCCCCTCCTACTACACACACCCCTCCAGCATCCCCCAGATACCCCCTCCTAGTACACACACCCCTCCAGCATCCCCCAGATACCCCCTCCTACTACACACACCCCTCCAGCATCCCCCAGATACCCCCTCCTAGTACACACACCCCTCCAGCACCCCCCAGATACCCCCTCCTAGTACACACACCCCTCCAGCATCCCCCAGATACCCCCTCCTACTACACACGCCGCTCCAGCACCCCCCAGATACCCCTCCTAGTACACACACCCCCCCAGCATCCCCCAGATACCCCCTCCTAGTACACACACACCCCCATCATCCCCCAGATACCCCCTCCTAGTACACACACCCCTCCAGCATCCCCCAGACACCCCCTCCTAGTACACACACCCCTCCAGCATCCCCCAGATACCCCCTCCTACTACACACATCCCCTCCAGCATTCCCCAGATACCTCCTCCTAGTACACACACCCCTCCAGCATCCCCCAGATACCCCCTCCTACTACACACACCCCTCCAGCATCCCCCAGATACCCCCTCCTAGTACACACACCCCTCCAGCACCCCCAGATACCCCCTCCTAGTACACACACCCCTCCAGCATCCCCCAGATACCCCCTCCTAGTACACACACCCCTCCAGCATCCACCAGATACCCCCTCCTAGTACACACACCCCTCCAGCATCCCCCAGATACCCCCTCCTAGTACACACACCCCTCCAGCATCCCCAGATACCCCCTCCTAGGACACACACCCCTCCAGCATCCCCCAGATACCCCCTCCTAGTACACACACAGCCCTCCAGCATCCCCCAGATACCCCCTCCTAGTACACACACCCCTCCAGCACCCCCCAGATACCCCCTCCTAGTACACACACCCCTCCAGCATCCCCCAGATACCCCCTCCTAGTACACACACCCCTCCAGCATCCCCCAGATACCCCCTCCTAGTACACACACCTCTCCAGCATCCCCCAGATACCCCCTCCTACTACACACATCCCCTCCAGCATCCCCCAGATACCCCCTCCTAGTACACACACCCCTCCAGCATGCCCCAGATACCCCCTCCTAGGACACACACCCCTCCAGCATCCCCCAGATACCCCCTCCTAGTACACACACCCCTCCAGCATCCCCCAGATACCCCCTCCTAGTACACACACCCCTCCAGCATCCCCAGATACCCCCTCCTACTACACACACACCCCCAGCATCCCCCAGATACCCCCTCCTAGTACACACACCCCCCCATCATCCCCCAGATACCCCCTCCTAGTACACACACCCCTCCAGCATCCCCCAGATACACCCTCCTAAAACACACATCCCCTCCAGCATCCCCCAGATACCCCCTCCTAGTACACACACCCCTCCAGCATCCCCCAGACACCCCCTCCTACTACACACCCCTCCAGCATCCCCCAGATACCCCCTCCTAGTACACACACCCCTCCAGCATCCCCCAGACACCCCCTCCTAGTACACACACCCCTCCAGCATCCCCCAGATACCCCCTCCTACTACACACATCCCCTCCAGCATTCCCCAGATACCCCCTCCTAGTACACACACCCCTCCAGCATCCCCCAGATACCCCCTCCTACTACACACACCCCTCCAGCATCCCCCAGATACACCCTCCTAGTACACACACCCCTCCAGCATCCCCCAGATACCCCCTCCTAGTACACACGCCCCTCCAGCATCCCCCAGATACCCCCTCCTAGTACACACACCCCTCCAGCATCCCCCAGATACCCCCTCCTAGTACACACACCCCTCCAGCATCCCCCAGATACCCCCTCCTAGTACACACACCGCTCCAGCATCCCCCAGATACCCCCTCCTAGTACACACACCCCTCCAGCATCCCCCAGATACCCCCTCCTAGTACACACACCCCTCCAGCATCCCCCAGATACCCCCTCCTAATACACACACCCGTCCAGCATCCCCCAGGTACCCCCTCCTACTACACACACCCCTCCAGCATCCCCCAGATACCCCCTCCTAGTACACACACCCCTCCAGCATCCCCAGATACCCCCTCCTACTACACACACCCCTCCAGCACCCCCCAGATACCCCCTCCTAGTACACACATCCCCTCCAGCATTCCCCAGATACCCCCTCCTAGTACACACACCCCTCCAGCATCCCCCAGACACCCCCTCCTAGTACACACACCCCTCCAGCATCCCCCAGATACCCCCTCCTAGTACACACACCCCTCCAGCATCCCCCAGATACCCCCTCCTAGTACACACACCCCTCCAGCACCCCCCAGATACCCCCTCCTAGTACACACACCCCTCCAGCACCCCCCAGATACCCCCTCCTAGTACACACACCCCTCCAGCATCCCCCAGATACCCCCTCCTACTATACACATCCCCTCCAGCATCCCCCAGATACCCCCTCCTAGTACACACACCCCTCCAGCATCCCCCAGATACCCCCTCCTACTACACACATCCCCTCCAGCATTCCCCAGATACCCCCTCCTAGTACACACACCCCTCCAGCATCCCCCAGATAACCCCTCCTACTACACACACCCCTCCAGCATTTCCCAGATACCCCCTCCTACTACACACATCCCCTCCAGCATCCCCCAGATACCCCCTCCTACTACACACATCCCCTCCAGCATCCCCCAGATACCCCCTCCTAGTACACACACCCCTCCAGCATCCCCCAGATACCCCCTCCTAGTACACACACCCCTCCAACATCCCCCAGATACCCCCTCCTAGTACACACACCCCTCCAGCATCCCCCAGATACCCCCTCGTACTACACACACCCCTCCAGCATCCCCCAGTTACCCCCTCCTAGTACACACACCCCTCCAGCATCCCCCAGATAACCTCTTCGTACACACACCCCTCCAGCATTCCCCAGATACCCCCTCCTACTACACACACCCCTCCAGCATCCCCCAGATACCCCCTCCTAGTACACACAGCCCTCCAGCATCCCCCAGATACCCCCTCCTAGGACACACACCCCTCCAGCATTCCCCAGATACCTCCTCCTAGTACACACACCCCTCCAGCATCCCCCAGATACCCCCTCCTACTACACACACCCCTCCAGCATCCCCCAGATACCCCTCCTAGTACACACACCCCTCCAGCATCCCCCAGGTACCGCCTCCTAGTACACACACCCCTCCAGCATCCCCCAGATACCCCCTCCTAGTACACACACCCCTCCAGCATGCCCCAGATACCCCCTCCTAGTACACACACCCCTCCAGCATCCCCCAGATACCCCCTCCTAGTACACACACCCCTCCAGCATCCCCAGATACCCCCTCCTACTACACACACCCCTCCAGCATCCCCCAGATACCCCCTCCTAGGACACACACCCCTCCAGCATACCCCAGATACCCCCTCCTAGTACACACACCCCTCCAGTATCCCCCAGATACCCCCTCCTAGTACACACACCCCTCCAGCATCCCCCAGATACCCCCTCCTAGTACACACACCCCTCCAGCATGCCCCAGATACCCCCTCCTAGTACACACACCCCTCCAGCATCCCCCAGATACCCCCTCCTAGTACACACACCCCTCCAGCATCCCCAGATACCCCCTCCTACTACACACACCCCTCCAGCATCCCCCAGATACCCCCTCCTAGGACACACACCCCTCCAGCATACCCCAGATACCCCCTCCTAGTACACACACCCCTCCAGTATCCCCCAGATACCGCCTCCTAGTACACACACCCCTCCAGCATCCCCCAGATACCCCCTCCTAGTACACACACCCCTCCAGCATCCCCCAGATAGCCCCTCCTAATACACACACCCCTCCAGCACCCCCCAGATACCCCTCCTAGTACACACACACCCCCATCATCCCCCAGATACCCCCTCCTAGTACACACACCCCTCCAGCATCCCCCAGATACCCCCTCCTAATACACACACCGCTCCAGCATCCCCCAGATACCCCCTCCTAGTACACACACCCCTCCAGCATCCCCCAGACACCCCCTCCTAGTACACACCCCTCCAGCATCCCCCAGATACCCCCTCCTACTATACACATCCCCTCCAGCATCCCCCAGATACCCCCTCCTAGTACACACACCCCTCCAGCATCCCCCAGATACCCCCTCCTACTACACACATCCCCTCCAGCATTCCCCAGATACCCCCTCCTAGTACACACACCCCTCCAGCATCCCCCAGATAACCCCTCCTACTACACACACCCCTCCAGCATTTCCCAGATACCCCCTCCTACTACACACATCCCCTCCAGCATCCCCCAGATACCCCCTCCTACTACACACATCCCCTCCAGCATCCCCCAGATACCCCCTCCTAGTACACACACCCCTCCAGCATCCCCCAGATACCCCCTCCTAGTACACACACCCCTCCAACATCCCCCAGATACCCCCTCCTAGTACACACACCCCTCCAGCATCCCCCAGATACCCCCTCGTACTACACACACCCCTCCAGCATCCCCCAGTTACCCCCTCCTAGTACACACACCCCTCCAGCATCCCCCAGATAACCTCTTCGTACACACACCCCTCCAGCATTCCCCAGATACCCCCTCCTACTACACACACCCCTCCAGCATCCCCCAGATACCCCCTCCTAGTACACACAGCCCTCCAGCATCCCCCAGATACCCCCTCCTAGGACACACACCCCTCCAGCATTCCCCAGATACCTCCTCCTAGTACACACACCCCTCCAGCATCCCCCAGATACCCCCTCCTACTACACACACCCCTCCAGCATCCCCCAGATACCCCTCCTAGTACACACACCCCTCCAGCATCCCCCAGGTACCGCCTCCTAGTACACACACCCCTCCAGCATCCCCCAGATACCCCCTCCTAGTACACACACCCCTCCAGCATGCCCCAGATACCCCCTCCTAGTACACACACCCCTCCAGCATCCCCCAGATACCCCCTCCTAGTACACACACCCCTCCAGCATCCCCAGATACCCCCTCCTACTACACACACCCCTCCAGCATCCCCCAGATACCCCCTCCTAGGACACACACCCCTCCAGCATACCCCAGATACCCCCTCCTAGTACACACACCCCTCCAGTATCCCCCAGATACCCCCTCCTAGTACACACACCCCTCCAGCATCCCCCAGATACCCCCTCCTAGTACACACACCCCTCCAGCATGCCCCAGATACCCCCTCCTAGTACACACACCCCTCCAGCATCCCCCAGATACCCCCTCCTACTACACACACCCCTCCAGCATCCCCAGATACCCCCTCCTACTACACACACCCCTCCAGCATCCCCCAGATACCCCCTCCTAGGACACACACCCCTCCAGCATACCCCAGATACCCCCTCCTAGTACACACACCCCTCCAGTATCCCCCAGATACCGCCTCCTAGTACACACACCCCTCCAGCATCCCCCAGATACCCCCTCCTAGTACACACACCCCTCCAGCATCCCCCAGATAGCCCCTCCTAATACACACACCCCTCCAGCACCCCCCAGATACCCCTCCTAGTACACACACACCCCCATCATCCCCCAGATACCCCCTCCTAGTACACACACCCCTCCAGCATCCCCCAGATACCCCCTCCTAATACACACACCGCTCCAGCATCCCCCAGATACCCCCTCCTAGTACACACACCCCTCCAGCATCCCCCAGACACCCCCTCCTAGTACACACCCCTCCAGCATCCCCCAGATACCCCCTCCTAGTACACACACCCCTCCAGCATCCCCCAGACACCCCCTCCTAGTACACACACCCCTCCAGCATCCCCCAGATACCCCCTCCTACTACACACATCCCCTCCAGCATTCCCCAGATACCCCCTCCTAGTACACACACCCCTCCAGCATCCCCCAGATACCCCCTCCTACTACACACACCCCTCCAGCATCCCCCAGATACCCCCTCCTAGTACACACACCCCTCCAGCACCCCCAGATACCCCCTCCTAGTACACACACCCCTCCAGCATCCCCCAGATACCCCCTCCTAGTACACACACCCCTCCAGCATCCCCCAGATACCCCCTCCTAGTACACACACCCCTCCAGCATCCCCCAGACACCCCCTCCTAGTACACACACCCCTCCAGCATCCCCCAGATACCCCCTCCTAGTACACACACCCCTCCAGCATCCCCCAGACACCCCCTCCTAGTACACACACCCCTCCATCATCCCCCAGATACCCCCTCCTAGTACACACACCCCTCCAGCATCCCCCAGATACCCCCTCCTAGTACACACACCCCTTCAGCATCCCCCAGATACCCCCTCCTAGGACACACACCCCTCCAGCATTCCCCAGATACCCCCTCCTAGTACACACACCCCTCCAGCATCCCCCAGATACCCCCTCCTAGTACACACACCCCTCCAGCAGCCCCCAGATACCCCCTCCTACTACACACACCCCTCCAGCATCCCCCAGATACCCCCTCCTAGTACACACACCCCTCCAGCATCCCCCAGATACCCCCTCCTAGTACACACACCCCTCCAGCACCCCCCAGATACCCCCTCCTACTACACACACCCCTCCAGCATCCCCCAGATACCCCCTCCTAGTACACACACCTCTCCAGCATCCCCCAGATACCCCCTCCTAGGACACACACCCCTCCAGCATGCCCCAGATACCCCCTCCTAGTACACACACCCCTCCAGCATGCCCCAGATACCCCCTCCTAGTACACACACCCCTCCAGCATCCCCAGATACCCCCTCCTACTACACACACCCCTCCAGCATCCCCCAGATACCCCCTCCTACTACACACACCCCTCCAGCATCCCCCAGATACCCACTCCTAGTACACACACCCCTCCAGCGTCCCCCAGACACCCCCTCCTACTACACACCCCTCCAGCATCCCCCAGACACCCCCTCCTAGTACACACACCCCTCCAGCATCCCCCAGATACCCCCTCCTACTACGCACATTCCCTCCAGCATTCCCCAGATACCCCCTCCTAGTACACACACCCCTCCAGCATCCCCCAGATACCCCCTCCTACTACACACACCCCTCCAGCATCCCCCAGATACCCCCTCCTAGTACACACACCCCTCCAGCATCCCCCAGATACCCCCTCCTAGTACACACACCCCTCCAGCATCCCCCAGATACCCCCTCCTAGTACACACAGCGCTCCAGCATCCCCCAGATACCCCCTCCTAGTACACACACCCCTCCAGCATCCCCCAGATACCCCCTCCTACTACACACACCCCTCCAGCATCCCCCAGATACCCCCTCCTAGTACACACACCCCTCCAGCAGCCCCCAGATACCCCCTCCTACTACACACACCCCTCCAGCATTCCCCAGATACCCCCTCCTAGTACACACACCCCTCCAGCATCCCCAGATACCCCCTCCTAGGACACACCGCTCCAGCATCCCCCAGATACCCCCTCCTAGTACACACACCCCTCCAGCATCCCCCAGACACCCCCTCCTACTACACACACCTCCAGCATCCCCCAGATACCCCCTCCTAGTACACACACCCCTCCAGCATCCCCCAGATACCCCTCCTAGTACACACACCCCTCCAGCATCCCCAGATACCCCCTCCTAGGACACACCGCTCCAGCATCCCCCAGATACCCCCTCCTAGTACACACACCCCTCCAGCATCCCCCAGACACCCCCTCCTACTACACACCCTCCAGCATCCCCCAGATACCCCCTCCTACTACACACACCCCTCCAGCATCCCCCAGATACCCCCTCCTAGTACACACACCCCTCCAGCATTCCCCAGATACCCCCTCCTACTACACACTTCCCCTCCAGCATCCCCCAGATACCCCCTCCTAGTACACACACCCCTCCAGCATCCCCCAGATACCCCCTCCTACTACACACATCCCCTCCAGCATCCCCCAGATACCCCCTCCTAGTACACACACCCCTCCAGCATCCCCCAGATACCCCCTCCTAGTACACACACCCCTCCAGCATCCCCAGATACACCCTCCTAGTACACACACCCCTCCAGCATCCCCGAGACACCCCCTCCTACTACACACCCCTCCAGCATCCCCCAGATACCCCCTCCTACTACACACATCCCCTCCAGCATTCCCCAGATACCCCCTCCTAGTACACACACCCCTCCAGCATTCCCCAGATACCCCCTCCTAGTACACACACCCCTCCAGCATCCCCCAGATACCCCCTCCCACTACACACATCCCCTCCAGCATCCCCCAGATACCCCCTCCTAGTACACACACCCCTCCAGCATCCCCCAGATACCCCCTCCTACTACACACACCCCTCCAGCATTCCCCAGATACCCCCTCCTACTACACACATCCCCTCCAGCATCCCCCAGATACCCCTCCTACTACACACACCCCTCCAGCATCCCCCAGATACCCCTCCTAGTACACACACCCCTCCAGCATCCCCCAGATACCCCCTCCTAGTACACACACCCCTCCAGCATCCCCCAGATACCCCCTCTTAGTACACACACCCCTCCAGCATCTCCCAGATACCCCCTCCTACTACACACACCCCTCCAGCATCCCCCAGATACCCCCTCCTACTACACACACCCCTCCAGCATTCCCCAGATACCCCCTCCTCGTACACACACCCCTCCAGCATCCCACAGATACCCCCTCCTACTACACACATCCCCTCCAGCATTCCCCAGATACCCCCTCCTAGTACACACACCCCTCCAGCATCCCCAGATACCCCCTCCTAGGACACACACCCCTCCAGCATCCCCCAGACACCCCCTCCTACTACACACCCTCCAGCATCCCCCAGATACCCCCTCCTACTACACACACCCCTCCAGCATCCCCCAGACACCCCCTCCTAGTACACACACCCCTCCAGCATCCCCCAGATACCCTCTCCTACTACACACACCCCTCCAGCATCCCCCAGATACCCCCTCCTAGTACACACACCCCTCCAGCATCCCCCAGGTACCGCCTCCTAGTACACACACCCCTCCAGCATCCCCCAGATACCCCCTCCTAGTACACACACCCCTCCAGGATGCCCCAGATACCCCCTCCTAGGACACACACCCCTCCAGCATTCCCCAGATACCCCCTCCTAGTACACACACCCCTCCAGCATCCCCCAGATACCCCCTCCTAGTACACACACCCCTCCAGCATCCCCAGATACCCCCTCCTACTACACACACCCCTCCAGCATCCCCCAGATACCCCCTCCTAGGACACACACCCCTCCAGCATCCCCCAGATACACCCTCCTACTACACACACCCCTCCATCATCCCCCAGATACCCCCTCCTAGTACACACACCCCTCCAGCACCCCCCAGATACCCCCTCCTAGTACACACACCCCTCCAGCATCCCCCAGATACCCCCTCCTAGTACACACACCTCTCCAGCATCCCCCAGATACCGCCTCCTACTACACACATCCCCTCCAGCATCCCCCAGACACCCCCTCCTAGTACACACACCCCTCCAGCATCCCCAGATACCCCCTCCTAGGACACACCGCTCCAGCATCCCCCAGATACCCCCTCCTAGTACACACACCCCTCCAGCATCCCCCAGATACCCCCTCCTACTACACACACCCCTCCAGCATCCCCCAGATACCCCCTCCTAGTACACACACCCCTCCAGCATCCCCCAGATACCCCCTCCTACTACACACACACCTCCAGCATCCCCCAGTTACCCCCTCCTAGTACACACACCCCTCCAGCATCCCCCAGATACCCCCTCCTAGTACACACTCCCCTCCAGCATCCCCAGATACCCCCTCCTACTACACACACCCCTCCAGCATCCCCCAGATACCCCCTCCTAGGACACACACCCCTCCAGCATCCCCCAGATACCCCCTCCTACTACACACACCCCTCCAGCATCCCCCAGATACCCCCTCCTAGTACACACACCCCTCCAGCACCCCCCAGATACCCCCTCCTAGTACACACACCCCTCCAGCATCCCCCAGATACCCCCTCCTAGTACACACACCTCTCCAGCATCCCCCAGATACCCCCTCCTACTACACACATCCCCTCCAGCATCCCCCAGATACCCCCTCCTAGTACACGCACCCCTCCAGCATGCCCCAGATACCCCCTCCTAGGACACACACCCCTCCAGCATCCCCCAGATACCCCCTCCTAGTACACACACCCCTCCAGCATGCCCCAGATACCCCCTCCTAGGACACACACCCCTCCAGCATCCCCCAGATACCCCCTCGTACTACACACACCCCTCCAGCATCCCCCAGTTACCCCCTCCTAGTACACACACCCCTTCAGCATCCCCCAGATACCCCCTCCTAGTACACACACCCCTCCAGCATCCCCCAGATACCCCCTCCTACTACACACACCCCTCCAGCATCCCCCAGATACCCCCTCCTAGTACACACACCCCTCCTTCATCCCCCAGACACCCCCTCCTAGTACGCACACCCCTCCAGCATCCCCCAGATACCCCCTCCTAGTACGCACACCCCTCCAGCATCCCCCAGACACCCCCTCCTAGTACACACACCCCTCCAGCATCCCCCAGATACCCCCTCCTACTACACACACCCCTCCAGCATCCCCCAGATACCCCCTCCTAGTACACACACCCCTCCAGCATCCCCCAGATACCCCCTCCTAGTACACACACCCCTCCAGCATTCCCCAGATACCCCCTCCTAGTACACACACCCCTCTAGCATCCCCCAGATACCCCCTCCTAGTACACACACCCCTCCAGCATCCCCCAGATACCCCCTCCTACTACACACACCCCTCCAGCATCCCCCAGATACCCCTCCTAGTACACACACCCCTCCAGCATCCCCCAGATACCCCCTCCTAGGTCACACACCCCTCCAGCATTCCCCAGATACCCCCTCCTACTACACACACCCCTCCAGCATCCCCCAGATACCCCCTCCTAGTACACACACCCCTCCAGCATCCCCCAGATACCCCCTCCTACTACACACATCCCCTCCAGCATTCCCCAGATACCCCCTCCTAGTACACACACCCCTCCAGAATCCCCCAGATACCCCCTCCTACTACACACACCCCTCCAGCATCCCCCAGATACCCCCTCCTAGTACACACACCCCTCCAGCATCCCCAGATACCCCCTCCTACTACACACACCCCTCCAGCATCCCCCAGATACCCCCTCCTAGTACACACACCCCTCCAGCATCCCCAGATACACCCTCCTACTACACACACCCCTCCAGCATCCCCCAGATACCCCCTCCTAGTACACACACCCCTCCAGCATCCCCCAGATACCCCCTCCTAGTACACACACCCCTCCAGCATCCCCCAGATACCCCCTCCTAGTACACACACCTCTCCAGCATCCCCCAGATACCCCCTCCTACTACACACATCCCCTCCAGCATCCCCCAGATACCCCCTCCTACTACACACCCCTCCAGCATCCCCCAGATACCCCCTCCTAGTACACACACCCCTCCAGCATCCCCCAGATACCCCCTCCTACTACACACATCCCCTCCAGCATCCCCCAGATACCCCCTCCTAGGACACACACCCCTCCAGCATCCCCCAGATACCCCCTCCTAGTACACACACCCCTCCAGCATCCCCCAGATACCCCCTCCTAGTACACACACCCCTCCAGCATCCCCAGATACCCCCTCCTACTACACACACCCCTCCAGCATCCCCCAGATACCCCCTCCTACTACACACACCCCTCCAGCATCCCCCAGATACCCCCTCCTAGTACACACACCCCTCCAGCATCCCCCAGATACCCCCTCCTACTACACACACCCCTCCAGCATCCCCCAGATACCCCCTCCTAGTACACACACCCCTCCAGCACCCCCCAGATACCCCCTCCTAGTACACACACCCCTCCAGCATCCCCCAGATACCCCCTCCTAGTACACACGCCGCTCCAGCACCCCCCAGATACCCCTCCTAGTACACACACCCCCCCAGCATCCCCCAGATACCCCCTCCTAGTACACACACCCCCCCATCATCCCCCAGATACCCCCTCCTAGTACACACACCCCTCCAGCATCCCCCAGATACACCCTCCTAAAACACACACCGCTCCAGCATCCCCCAGATACCCCCTCCTAGTACACACACCCCTCCAGCATCCCCCAGACACCCCCTCCTACTACACACCCCTCCAGCATCCCCCAGATACCCCCTCCTAGTACACACACCCCTCCAGCATCCCCCAGACACCCCCTCCTAGTACACACACCCCTCCAGCATCCCCCAGATACCCCCTCCTACTACACACATCCCCTCCAGCATTCCCCAGATACCTCCTCCTAGTACACACACCCCTCCAGCATCCCCCAGATACCCCCTCCTACTACACACACCCCTCCAGCATCCCCCAGATACCCCCTCCTAGTACACACACCCCTCCAGCACCCCCAGATACCCCCTCCTAGTACACACACCCCTCCAGCATCCCCCAGATACCCCCTCCTAGTACACACACCCCTCCAGCATCCCCCAGATACCCCCTCCTAGTACACACACCCCTCCAGCATCCCCCAGATACCCCCTCCTAGTACACACACCGCTCCAGCATCCCCCAGATACCCCCTCCTAGTACACACACCCCTCCAGCATCCCCCAGATACCCCCTCCTAGTACACACACCCCTCCAGCATCCCCCAGATACCCCCTCCTAATACACACACCCGTCCAGCATCCCCCAGGTACCCCCTCCTACTACACACACCCCTCCAGCATCCCCCAGATACCCCCTCCTAGTACACACACGCCTCCAGCATCCCCAGATACCCCCTCCTACTACACACACCCCTCCAGCACCCCCCAGATACCCCCTCCTAGTACACACATCCCCTCCAGCATTCCCCAGATACCCCCTCCTAGTACACACACCCCTCCAGCATCCCCAGATACCCCCTCCTAGGACACACACCCTCCAGCATCCCCCAGATACCCCCTCCTAGTACACACACCCCTCCAGCATCCCCCAGACACCCCCTCCTACTACACACCCCTCCAGCATCCCCCAGATACCCCCTCCTACTACACACACCCCTCCAGCATCCCTCAGATACCCCTCCTAGTACACACACCCCTCCAGCATCCCCCAGGTACCCCCTCCTACTACACACACCCCTCCAGCATCCCTCAGATACCCCTCCTAGTACACACACCCCTCCAGCATCCCCCAGATACCCCCTCCTACTACACACACCCCTCCAGCATCCCCCAGATACCCCCTCCTACTACACACATCCCCTCCAGCATCCCCCAGATACCCCCTCCTAGTACACACACCCCTCCAGCATCCCCCAGATACCCCCTCCTAGTACACACATCCCCTCCAGCACCCCCCAGATACCCCCTCCTAGTACACACACCCCTCCAGCACCCCCCAGATACCCCCTCCTAGTACACACACCCCTCCAGCATCCCCCAGATACCGCCTCCTAGTACACACACCCCTCCAGCATCCCCCAGATACCCCCTCCTTCTACACACACCCCTCCAGCATCCCCCAGTTACCCCCTCCTAGTACACACACCCCTCCAGCATCCCCCAGATACCCCCTCCTAGTACACACACCCCTCCAGCATCCCCCAGATACCCCCTCCTACTACACACCCCTCCAGCATCCCCCAGATACCCCCTCCTAGTACACACACCCCTCCAGCATCCCCTAGACACCCCCTCCTAGTACACACACCCCTCCAGCACCCCCCAGATACCCCCTCCTAGTACACACACCCCTCCAGCATCCCCCAGATACCCCCTCCTAGTACACACACCTCTCCAGCATCCCCCAGATACCGCCTCCTACTACACACATCCCCTCCAGCATCCCCCAGACACCCCCTCCTAGTACACACACCCCTCCAGCATCCCCAGATACCCCCTCCTAGGACACACCGCTCCAGCATCCCCCAGATACCCCCTCCTAGTACACACACCCCTCCAGCATCCCCCAGACACCCCCTCCTACTACACACACCCCTCCAGCATCCCCCAGACACCCCCTCCTAGTACACACACCCCTCCAGCATCCCCCAGATACCCTCTCCTACTACACACACCCCTCCAGCATCCCCCAGATACCCCCTCCTAGTACACACACCCCTCCAGCATTCCCCAGATACCCCCTCCTAGTACACACACCCCTCCAGCATCCCCCAGATACCCCCTCCTAGTACACACACCCCTCCAGCATCCCCCAGATACCCCTCCTAGTACACACACCCCTCCAGCATCCCCCAGGTACCGCCTCCTAGTACACACACCCCTCCAGCATCCCCCAGATACCCCCTCCTAGTACACACACCCCTCCAGGATGCCCCAGATACCCCCTCCTAGGACACACACCCCTCCAGCATTCCCCAGATACCCCCTCCTAGTACACACACCCCTCCAGCATCCCCCAGATACCCCCTCCTAGTACACACACTCCTCCAGCATCCCCAGATACCCCCTCCTACTACACACACCCCTCCAGCATCCCCCAGATACCCCCTCCTAGGACACACACCCCTCCAGCATCCCCCAGATACCCCCTCCTACTACACACACCCCTCCAGCATCCCCCAGATACCCCCTCCTAGTACACACACCCCTCCAGCATCCCCCAGATACCCCCTCCTAGTACACACACCCCTCCAGCACCCCCCAGATACCCTCTCCTAGTACACACACCCCTCCCGCATCCCCCAGATACCCCCTCCTAGTACACACACCTCTCCAGCATCCCCCAGATACCGCCTCCTACTACACACATCCCCTCCAGCATCCCCCAGATACCCCCTCCTAGTACACACACCCCTCCAGCATGCCCCAGATACCCCCTCCTAGGACACACACCCCTCCAGCATCCCCCAGATACCCCCTCCTACTACACACACCCCTCCAGCATCCCCCAGATACCCCCTCCTAGTACACACACCCCTCCAGCATCCCCCAGATACCCCCTCCTACTACACACACCCCTCCAGCATCCCCCAGTTACCCCCTCCTAGTACACACACCCCTCCAGCATCCCCCAGATACCCCCTCCTAGTACACACACCCCTCCAGCATCCCCAGATACCCCCTCCTACTACACACACCCCTCCAGCATCCCCCAGATACCCCCTCCTAGGACACACACCCCTCCAGCATCCCCCAGATACCCCCTCCTACTACACACACCCCTCCAGCATCCCCCAGATACCCCCTCCTAGTACACACACCCCTCCAGCACCCCCCAGATACCCCCTCCTAGTACACACACCCCTCCAGCATCCCCCAGATACCCCCTCCTAGTACACACACCCCTCCAGCATCCCCCAGATACCCCCTCCTAGTACACACACCTCTCCAGCATCCCCCAGATACCCCCTCCTACTACACACATCCCCTCCAGCATCCCCCAGATACCCCCTCCTAGTACACGCACCCCTCCAGCATGCCCCAGATACCCCCTCCTAGGACACACACCCCTCCAGCATCCCCCAGATACCCCCTCCTAGTACACACACCCCTCCAGCATCCCCCAGATACCCCCTCGTACTACACACACCCCTCCAGCATCCCCCAGTTACCCCCTCCTAGTACACACACCCCTTCAGCATCCCCCAGATACCCCCTCCTAGTACACACACCCCTCCAGCATCCCCCAGATACCCCCTCCTACTACACACACCCCTCCAGCATCCCCCAGATACCCCCTCCTAGTACACACACATCTCCTTCATCCCCCAGACACCCCCTCCTAGTACGCACACCCCTCCAGCATCCCCCAGATACCCCCTCCTAGTACGCACACCCCTCCAGCATCCCCCAGACACCCCCTCCTAGTACACACACCCCTCCAGCATCCCCCAGATACCCCCTCCTACTACACACACCCCTCCAGCATCCCCCAGATACCCCCTCCTAGTACACACACCCCTCCAGCATCCCCCAGATACCCCCTCCTAGTACACACACCCCTCCAGCATTCCCCAGATACCCCCTCCTAGTACACACACCCCTCTAGCATCCCCCAGATACCCCCTCCTAGTACACACACCCCTCCAGCATCCCCCAGATACCCCCTCCTACTACACACACCCCTCCAGCATCCCCCAGATACCCCTCCTAGTACACACACCCCTCCAGCATCCCCCAGATACCCCCTCCTAGGACACACACCCCTCCAGCATTCCCCAGATACCCCCTCCTACTACACACACCCCTCCAGCATCCCCCAGATACCCCCTCCTAGTACACACACCCCTCCAGCATCCCCCAGATACCCCCTCCTACTACACACATCCCCTCCAGCATTCCCCAGATACCCCCTCCTAGTACACACACCCCTCCAGCATCCCCCAGATACCCCCTCCTACTACACACACCCCTCCAGCATCCCCCAGATACCCCCTCCTAGTACACACACCCCTCCAGCATCCCCAGATACCCCCTCCTACTACACACACCCCTCCAGCATCCCCCAGATACCCCCTCCTAGTACACACACCCCTCCAGCATCCCCCAGATACCCCCTCCTAGGACACACACCCCTCCAGCATCCCCAGATACCCCCTCCTACTACACACACAGCCCTCCAGCATCCCCCAGATACCCCCTCCTAGTACACACACCCCTCCAGCACCCCCCAGATACCCCCTCCTAGTACACACACCCCTCCAGCATCCCCCAGATACCCCCTCCTAGTACACACACCCCTCCAGCATCCCCCAGATACCCCCTCCTAGTACACACACCTCTCCAGCATCCCCCAGATACCCCCTCCTACTACACACATCCCCTCCAGCATCCCCCAGATACCCCCTCCTAGTACACACACCCCTCCAGCATGCCCCAGATACCCCCTCCTAGGACACACACCCCTCCAGCATCCCCCAGATACCCCCTCCTAGTACACACACCCCTCCAGCATCCCCCAGATACCCCCTCCTAGTACACACACCCCTCCAGCATCCCCAGATACCCCCTCCTACTACACACACCCCTCCAGCATCCCCCAGATACCCCCTCCTACTACACACACCCCTCCAGCATCCCCCAGATACCCCCTCCTAGTACACACACCCCTCCAGCATCCCCCAGATACCCCCTCCTACTACACACACCCCTCCAGCATCCCCCAGATACCCCCTCCTAGTACACACACCCCTCCAGCACCCCCCAGATACCCCCTCCTAGTACACACACCCCTCCAGCATCCCCCAGATACCCCCTCCTAGTACACACGCCGCTCCAGCACCCCCCAGATACCCCTCCTAGTACACACACCCCCCCAGCATCCCCCAGATACCCCCTCCTAGTACACACACCCCCCCATCATCCCCCAGATACCCCCTCCTAGTACACACACCCCTCCAGCATCCCCCAGATACACCCTCCTAAAACACACACCGCTCCAGCATCCCCCAGATACCCCCTCCTAGTACACACAGCCCTCCAGCATCCCCCAGATACCCCCTCCTACTACACACATCCCCTCCAGCATTCCCCAGATACCTCCTCCTAGTACACACACCCCTCCAGCATCCCCCAGATACCCCCTCCTACTACACACACCCCTCCAGCATCCCCCAGATACCCCTCCTAGTACACACACCCCTCCAGCATCCCCCAGATACCCCCTCCTACTGCACACACCCCTCCAGCATCCCCCAGATACCCCCTCCTAGTACACACACCCCTCCAGCATGCCCCAGATACCCCCTCCTAGTACACACACCCCTCCAGCATCCCCCAGATACCCCCTCCTAGTACACACACCCCTCCAGCATCCCCAGATACCCCCTCCTACTACACACACCCCTCCAGCATCCCCCAGATACCCCCTCCTAGGACACACACCCCTCCAGCATACCCCAGATACCCCCTCCTAGTACACACACCCCTCCAGTATCCCCCAGATACCCCCTCCTAGTACACACACCCCTCCAGCATCCCCCAGATACCCCCTCCTAGTACACACACCCCTCCAGCATCCCCCAGATAGCCCCTCCTAATACACACACCCCTCCAGCATCCCCCAGATACCCCCTCCTAGTACACACACCCCTCCAGCATCCCCCAGATACCCCCTCCTAGGACACACATCCCCTCCAGCACCCCCCAGATACCCCCTCCTAGTACACACACAGCCCTCCAGCATCCCCCAGATACCCCCTCCTAGTACACACACCCCTCCAGCATCCCCAGATACCCCCTCCTAGGACACACACCCTCGAGCATCCCCCAGATACCCCCTCCTAGTACACACTCCCCTCCAGCATCCCCCAGACACCCCCTCCTACTACACACCCCTCCAGCATCCCCCAGATACCCCCTCCTACTACACACACCCCTCCAGCATCCCTCAGATACCCCTCCTAGTACACACACCCCTCCAGCATCCCCCAGGTACCCCCTCCTACTACACACACCCCTCCAGCATCCCTCAGATACCCCTCCTAGTACACACACCCCTCCAGCATCCCCCAGATACCCCCTCCTACTACACACACCCCTCCAGCATCCCCCAGATACCCCCTCCTACTACACACACCCCTCCAGCATCCCCCAGATACCCCCTCCTAGTACACACACCCCTCCAGCACCCCCCAGATACCCTCTCCTAGTACACACACCCCTCCCGCATCCCCCAGATACCCCCTCCTAGTACACACACCTCTCCAGCATCCCCCAGATACCGCCTCCTACTACACACATCCCCTCCAGCATCCCCCAGATACCCCCTCCTAGTACACACACCCCTCCAGCATGCCCCAGATACCCCCTCCTAGGACACACACCCCTCCAGCATCCCCCAGATACCCCCTCCTACTACACACACCCCTCCAGCATCCCCCAGATACCCCCTCCTAGTACACACACCCCTCCAGCATCCCCCAGATACCCCCTCCTACTACACACACCCCTCCAGCATCCCCCAGTTACCCCCTCCTAGTACACACACCCCTCCAGCATCCCCCAGATACCCCCTCCTAGTACACACACCCCTCCAGCATCCCCAGATACCCCCTCCTACTACACACACCCCTCCAGCATCCCCCAGATACCCCCTCCTAGGACACACACCCCTCCAGCATCCCCCAGATACCCCCTCCTACTACAAACACCCCTCCAGCATCCCCCAGATACCCCCTCCTAGTACACACACCCCTCCAGCACCCCCCAGATACCCCCTCCTAGTACACACACCCCTCCAGCATCCCCCAGATACCCCCTCCTAGTACACACACCCCTCCAGCATCCCCCAGATACCCCCTCCTAGTACACACACCTCTCCAGCATCCCCCAGATACCCCCTCCTACTACACACATCCCCTCCAGCATCCCCCAGATACCCCCTCCTAGTACACGCACCCCTCCAGCATGCCCCAGATACCCCCTCCTAGGACACACACCCCTCCAGCATCCCCCAGATACCCCCTCCTAGTACACACACCCCTCCAGCATCCCCCAGATACCCCCTCGTACTACACACACCCCTCCAGCATCCCCCAGTTACCCCCTCCTAGTACACACACCCCTTCAGCATCCCCCAGATACCCCCTCCTAGTACACACACCCCTCCAGCATCCCCCAGATACCCCCTCCTACTACACACACCCCTCCAGCATCCCCCAGATACCCCCTCCTAGTACACACACATCTCCTTCATCCCCCAGACACCCCCTCCTAGTACGCACACCCCTCCAGCATCCCCCAGATACCCCCTCCTAGTACGCACACCCCTCCAGCATCCCCCAGACACCCCCTCCTAGTACACACACCCCTCCAGCATCCCCCAGATACCCCCTCCTACTACACACACCCCTCCAGCATCCCCCAGATACCCCCTCCTAGTACACACACCCCTCCAGCATCCCCCAGATACCCCCTCCTAGTACACACACCCCTCCAGCATTCCCCAGATACCCCCTCCTAGTACACACACCCCTCTAGCATCCCCCAGATACCCCCTCCTAGTACACACACCCCTCCAGCATCCCCCAGATACCCCCTCCTACTACACACACCCCTCCAGCATCCCCCAGATACCCCTCCTAGTACACACACCCCTCCAGCATCCCCCAGATACCCCCTCCTAGGACACACACCCCTCCAGCATTCCCCAGATACCCCCTCCTACTACACACACCCCTCCAGCATCCCCCAGATACCCCCTCCTAGTACACACACCCCTCCAGCATCCCCCAGATACCCCCTCCTACTACACACATCCCCTCCAGCATTCCCCAGATACCCCCTCCTAGTACACACACCCCTCCAGCATCCCCCAGATACCCCCTCCTACTACACACACCCCTCCAGCATCCCCCAGATACCCCCTCCTAGTACACACACCCCTCCAGCATCCCCAGATACCCCCTCCTACTACACACACCCCTCCAGCATCCCCCAGATACCCCCTCCTAGTACACACACCCCTCCAGCATCCCCCAGATACCCCCTCCTAGGACACACACCCCTCCAGCATCCCCAGATACCCCCTCCTACTACACACACAGCCCTCCAGCATCCCCCAGATACCCCCTCCTAGTACACACACCCCTCCAGCACCCCCCAGATACCCCCTCCTAGTACACACACCCCTCCAGCATCCCCCAGATACCCCCTCCTAGTACACACACCCCTCCAGCATCCCCCAGATACCCCCTCCTAGTACACACACCTCTCCAGCATCCCCCAGATACCCCCTCCTACTACACACATCCCCTCCAGCATCCCCCAGATACCCCCTCCTAGTACACACACCCCTCCAGCATGCCCCAGATACCCCCTCCTAGGACACACACCCCTCCAGCATCCCCCAGATACCCCCTCCTAGTACACACACCCCTCCAGCATCCCCCAGATACCCCCTCCTAGTACACACACCCCTCCAGCATCCCCAGATACCCCCTCCTACTACACACACCCCTCCAGCATCCCCCAGATACCCCCTCCTACTACACACACCCCTCCAGCATCCCCCAGATACCCCCTCCTAGTACACACACCCCTCCAGCATCCCCCAGATACCCCCTCCTACTACACACACCCCTCCAGCATCCCCCAGATACCCCCTCCTAGTACACACACCCCTCCAGCACCCCCCAGATACCCCCTCCTAGTACACACACCCCTCCAGCATCCCCCAGATACCCCCTCCTAGTACACACGCCGCTCCAGCACCCCCCAGATACCCCTCCTAGTACACACACCCCCCCAGCATCCCCCAGATACCCCCTCCTAGTACACACACCCCCCCATCATCCCCCAGATACCCCCTCCTAGTACACACACCCCTCCAGCATCCCCCAGATACACCCTCCTAAAACACACACCGCTCCAGCATCCCCCAGATACCCCCTTCTAGTACACACACCCCTCCAGCATCCCCCAGTTACCCCCTCCTAGTACACACACCCCTCCAGCATCCCCCAGACACCCCCTCCTAGTACACACACCCCTCCAGCATCCCCCAGATACCCCCTCCTAGTACACACAGCCCTCCAGCATCCCCCAGATACCCCCTCCTACTACACACATCCCCTCCAGCATTCCCCAGATACCTCCTCCTAGTACACACACCCCTCCAGCATCCCCCAGATACCCCCTCCTACTACACACACCCCTCCAGCATCCCCCAGATACCCCTCCTAGTACACACACCCCTCCAGCATCCCCCAGATACCCCCTCCTACTGCACACACCCCTCCAGCATCCCCCAGATACCCCCTCCTAGTACACACACCCCTCCAGCATGCCCCAGATACCCCCTCCTAGTACACACACCCCTCCAGCATCCCCCAGATACCCCCTCCTAGTACACACACCCCTCCAGCATCCCCAGATACCCCCTCCTACTACACACACCCCTCCAGCATCCCCCAGATACCCCCTCCTAGGACACACACCCCTCCAGCATACCCCAGATACCCCCTCCTAGTACACACACCCCTCCAGTATCCCCCAGATACCCCCTCCTAGTACACACACCCCTCCAGCATCCCCCAGATACCCCCTCCTAGTACACACACCCCTCCAGCATCCCCCAGATAGCCCCTCCTAATACACACACCCCTCCAGCATCCCCCAGATACCCCCTCCTAGTACACACACCCCTCCAGCATCCCCCAGATACCCCCTCCTAGGACACACATCCCCTCCAGCACCCCCCAGATACCCCCTCCTAGTACACACACAGCCCTCCAGCATCCCCCAGATACCCCCTCCTAGTACACACACCCCTCCAGCATCCCCAGATACCCCCTCCTAGGACACACACCCTCGAGCATCCCCCAGATACCCCCTCCTAGTACACACTCCCCTCCAGCATCCCCCAGACACCCCCTCCTACTACACACCCCTCCAGCATCCCCCAGATACCCCCTCCTACTACACACACCCCTCCAGCATCCCTCAGATACCCCTCCTAGTACACACACCCCTCCAGCATCCCCCAGGTACCCCCTCCTACTACACACACCCCTCCAGCATCCCTCAGATACCCCTCCTAGTACACACACCCCTCCAGCATCCCCCAGATACCCCCTCCTACTACACACACCCCTCCAGCATCCCCCAGATACCCCCTCCTACTACACACATCCCCTCCAGCATCGCCCAGATACCCCCTCCTAGTACACACACCCCTCCAGCATCCCCCAGATACCCCCTCCTAGTACACACATCCCCTCCAGCACCCCCCAGATACCCCCTCCTAGTACACACACCCCTCCAGCACCCCCCAGATACCCCCTCCTAGTACACACACCCCTCCAGCATCCCCCAGATACCGCCTCCTAGTACACACACCCCTCCAGCATCCCCCAGATACCCCCTCCTTCTACACACACCCCTCCAGCATCCCCCAGTTACCCCCTCCTAGTACACACACCCCTCCAGCATCCCCCAGATACCCCCTCCTAGTACACACACCCCTCCAGCATCCCCCAGATACCCCCTCCTACTACACACCCCTCCAGCATCCCCCAGATACCCCCTCCTAGTACACACACCCCTCCAGCATCCCCCAGACACCCCCTCCTAGTACACACACCCCTCCAGCATCCCCCAGATACCCCCTCCTAGTACACACACCCCTCCAGCATCCCCCAGATACCCCCTCCTAGTACACACACCCCTCCAGCACCCCCCAGATACCCCCTCCTAGTACACACACCCCTCCAGCACCCCCCAGATACCCCCTCCTAGTACACACACCCCTCCAGCATCCCCCAGATACCCCCTCCTAATACACACACCGCTCCAGCATCCCCCAGATACCCCCTCCTAGTACACACACCCCTCCAGCATCCCCCAGACACCCCCTCCTAGTACACACCCCTCCAGCATCCCCCAGATACCCCCTCCTAGTACACACACCCCTCCAGCATCCCCCAGACACCCCCTCCTAGTACACACACCCCTCCAGCATCCCCCAGATACCCCCTCCTACTACACACATCCCCTCCAGCATTCCCCAGATACCCCCTCCTAGTACACACACCCCTCCAGCATCCCCCAGATACCCCCTCCTACTACACACACCCCTCCAGCATCCCCCAGATACCCCCTCCTAGTACACACACCCCTCCAGCACCCCAGATACCCCCTCCTAGTACACACACCCCTCCAGCATCCCCCAGATACCCCCTCCTAGTACACACACCCCTCCAGCATCCCCCAGATACCCCCTCCTAGTATACACACCGCTCCAGCATCCCCCAGATACCCCCTCCTAGTACACACACCCCTCCAGCATCCCCCAGATACCTCCTCCTAGTACACACGCCCCTCCAGCATTCCCCAGATACCCCCTCCTAGTACACACACCCCTCCAGCATCCCCAGATACCCCCTCCTAGGACACACACCCTCCAGCATCCCCCAGATACCCCCTCCTAGGACACACACCCCTCCAGCATCCCCCAGACACCCCCTCCTACTACACACCCCTCCAGCATCCCCCAGATACCCCCTCCTACTACACACCCCTCCAGCATCCCCCAGATACCCCTCCTAGTAAACACACCCCTCCAGCATCCCCCAGATACCCCCTCCTACTACACACATCCCCTCCAGCATCCCCCAGATACCCCCTCCTACTACACACACCCCTCCAGCATCCCCCAGATACCCCTCCTAGTACACACACCCCTCCATCATCCCCCAGGTACCCCCTCCTACTACACACACCCCTCCAGCATCCCCCAGATACCCCCTCCTACTACACACATCCCCTCCAGCATTCCCCAGATACCCCCTCCTAGTACACACACCCCACCAGCATCCCCAGATACCCCCTCCTAGTACACACACCCCTCCAGCATTCCCCAGACACCCCCTCCTAGTACACACACCCCTCCAGCATTCCCCAGATACCCCCTCCTAGTACACACACCCCTCCAGTATCCCCCAGATACCCCCTCCTACTACACACATCCCCTCCAGCATCCCCCAGATACCCCCTCCTAGTACACACACCCCTCCAGCATCCCCCAGATACCCCCTCCTACTACACACACCCCTCCAGCACCCCCCAGATACCCCCTCCTACTCCACACACCCCTCCAGCATCCCCCAGATACCCCCTCCTAGTACACACACCCCTCCAGCATTCCCCAGATACCCCCTCCTAGTACTCACACCCCTCCAGCATTCCCCAGATACCCCCTCCTAGTACACACACCCCTCCAGCACCCCCCAGATACCCCCTCCTAGTACACACACCCCTCCAGCATCCCCCAGATACCCCCTCCTAGTACACACACCCCTCCAGCATTCCCCAGATACCCCCTCCTACTACACACATCCCCTCCAGCATCCCCCAGATACCCCCTCCTAGTACACACACCCCTCCAGCATCCCCCAGATACCCCCTCCTACTACACACATCCCCTCCAGCATTCCCCAGATACCCCCTCCTAGTACACACACCCCTCCAGCATCCCCCAGATACCCCCTCCTAGTACACACACCCCTCCAGCATCCCCAGATACCCCCTCCTAGTACACACACCCCTCCAGCATCCCCCAGACACCCCCTCCTACTACACACCCCTCCAGCATCCCCCAGATACCCCCTCCTACTACACACATCCCCTCCAGCATTCCCCAGATACCCCCTCCTAGTACACACACCCCTCCAGCATTCCCCAGATACCCCCTCCTAGTACACACACCCCTCCAGCATCCCCCAGATACCCCCTCCTACTACACACATCCCCTCCAGCATCCCCCAGATACCCCCTCCTAGTACACACACCCCTCCAGCATCCCCCAGATACCCCCTCCTACTACACACATCCCCTCCAGCATCCCCCAGATACCCCTCCTACTACACACACCCCTCCAGCATCCCCCAGATACCCCTCCTAGTACACACACCCCTCCAGCATCCCCCAGATACCCCCTCCTAGTACACACACCCCTCCAGCATCCCCCAGATACCCCCTCCTAGTACACACACCCCTCCAGCATTCCCCAGATACCCCCTCCTAGTACACACACCCCTCCAGCATCCCCCAGATACCCCCTCCTAGTACACACACCCCTCCAGCATCCCCCAGATACCCCCTCCTAGTACACACACCCCTCCAGCATCCCCCAGATACCCCCTCCTACTACACACACCCCTCCAGCATTCCCCAGATACCCCCTCCTACTACACACATCCCCTCCAGCATCCCCCAGATACCCCCTCCTAGTACACACACCCCTCCAGCATCCCCCAGATACCCCCTCCTACTACACACACCCATCCAGCACCCCCCAGATACCCCCTCCTACTACACACACCCCTCCAGCATCCCCCAGATACCCCCTCCTAGTACACACACCCCTCCAGCATTCCCCAGATACCCCCTCTTAGTACGCACACCCCTCCAGCATCCCCCAGATACCCCCTCCTACTACACACACCCCTCCAGCATCCCCCAGATACCCCCTCCTACTACACACACCCCTCCAGCATCCCCCAGATTCCCCCTCCTAGTACACACACCCCTCCAGCATCCCCCAGATACCCCCTCCTAGTACACACACCCCTCCAGCATTCCCCAGATACCCCCTCCTAGTACACACACCCCTCTAGCATCCCCCAGATACCCCCTCCTAGTACACACACCCCTCCAGCATCCCCCAGATACCCCCTCCTACTACACACACCCCTCCAGCATCCCCCAGATACCCCTCCTAGTACACACACCCCTCCAGCATCCCCCAGATACCCCCTCCTAGGACACACACCCCTCCAGCATTCCCCAGATACCCCCTCCTACTACACACACCCCTCCAGCATCCCCCAGATACCCCCTCCTAGTACACACACCCCTCCAGCATCCCCAGATACCCCCTCCTACTACACACATCCCCTCCAGCATTCCCCAGATACCCCCTCCTAGTACACACACCCCTCCATCATCCCCAGATACCCCCTCCTACTACACACACCCCTCCAGCATCCCCCAGATACCCCCTCCTAGGACACACACCCCTCCAGCATCCCCCAGATACCCCCTCCTAGTACACACACCTCTCCAGCATCCCCCAGATACCCCCTCCTAGTACACACACCCCTCCAGCATCCCCCACATACCCCCTCCTAGTACACACACCCCTCCAGCATCCCCCAGACACCCCCTCCTACTACACACCCCTCCAGCATCCCCCAGATACCCCCTCCTAGTACACACACCCCTCCAGCATCCCCCAGACACCCCCTCCTAGTACACACACCCCTCCAGCATCCCCCAGATACCCCCTCCTACTACACACATCCCCTCCAGCATTCCCCAGATACCCCCTCCTAGTACACACACCCCTCCAGCATCCCCCAGATACCCCCTCCTACTACACACACCCCTCCAGCATCCCCCAGATACCCCCTCCTAGTACACACACCCCTCCAGCATCCCCCAGATACCCCCTCCTAGTACACACACCCCTCCAGCATCCCCCAGATACCCCCTCCTAGTACACACACCCCTCCAGCATCCCCCAGATACCCCCTCCTACTACACACACCCCTCCAGCATCCCCCAGATACCCCCTCCTAATACACACACCGCTCCAGCATCCCCCAGATACCCCCTCCTAGTACACACACCCCTCCAGCATCCCCCAGATACCCCCTCCTAGTACACACACCCCTCCAGCATCCCCCAGATACCCCCTCCTAATACACACACCCGTCCAGCATCCCCCAGGTACCCCCTCCTACTACACACACCCCTCCAGCATCCCCCAGATACCCCCTCCTAGTACACACACCCCTCCAGCATCCCCAGATACCCCCTCCTACTACACACACCCCTCCAGCACCCCCCAGATACCCCCTCCTAGTACACACATCCCCTCCAGCATTCCCCAGATACCCCCTCCTAGTACACACAACCCCTCCAGCATCCCCAGATACCCCCTCCTAGGACACACACCCTCCAGCATCCCCCAGAAACCCCCTCCTAGTACACACACCCCTCCAGCATCCCCCAGACACCCCCTCCTACTACACACCCCTCCAGCATCCCCCAGATACCCCCTCCTACTACACACACCCCTCCAGCATCCCTCAGATACCCCTCCTAGTACACACACCCCTCCAGCATCCCCCAGGTACCCCCTCCTACTACACACACCCCTCCAGCATCCCCCAGATACCCCCTCCTACTACACACATCGCCTCCAGCATCCCCCAGATACCGCCTCCTAGTACACACACCCCTCCAGCATCCCCCAGATACCGCCTCCTAGTACACACACCCCTCCAGCATCCCCCAGATACCCCCTCCTTCTACACACACCCCTCCAGCATCCCCCAGTTACCCCCTCCTAGTACACACACCCCTCCAGCATCCCCCAGATACCCCCTCCTAGTACACACACCCCTCCAGCATCCCCCAGATACCCCCTCCTACTACACACCCCTCCAGCATCCCCCAGATACCCCCTCCTAGTACACACACCCCTCCAGCATCCCCCAGATACCCCCTCCTCGTACACACACCCCTTCAGCATCCCCCAGATACCCCCTCCTAGGACACACACCCCTCCAGCATTCCCCAGATACCCCCTCCTAGTACACACACCCCTCCAGCATCCCCCAGATACCCCCTCCTACTACACACACCCCTCCAGCATCCAGCAGATACCCCCTCCTACTACACACACCCCTCCAGCATCCCCCAGATACCCCCTCCTAGTACACACACCCCTCCAGCATCCCCCAGATACCCCCTCCTAGTACACACACCCCTCCAGCACCCCCCAGATACCCCCTCCTAGTACACACACCCCTCCAGCATCCCCCAGATACCCCCTCCTAGTACACACACCTCTCCAGCATCCCCCAGATACCCCCTCCTAGGACACACACCCCTCCAGCATGCCCCAGATACCCCCTCCTAGTACACACACCCCTCCAGCATGCCCCAGATACCCCCTCCTAGGACACACACCCCTCCAGCATCCCCCAGATACCCCTCCTAGTACACACACCCCTCCAGCATCCCCCAGATACCCCCTCCTACTACACACACCCCTCCAGCATCCCCAGATACCCCCTCCTACTACACACACCCCTCCAGCATCCCCCAGATACCCCCTCCTACTACACACACCCCTCCAGCATCCCCCAGATACCCACTCCTAGTACACACACCCCTCCAGCGTCCCCCAGACACCCCCTCCTACTACACACCCCTCCAGCATCCCCCAGACACCCCCTCCTAGTACACAGACCCCTCCAGCATCCCCCAGATACCCCCTCCTACTACGCACATCCCCTCCAGCATTCCCCAGATACCCCCTCCTAGTACACACACCCCTCCAGCATCCCCCAGATACCCCCTCCTACTACACACACCCCTCCAGCATCCCCCAGATACCCCCTCCTACTACACACACCCCTCCAGCACCCCCAGATACCCCCTCCTAGTACACACACCCCTCCAGCATCCCCCAGATACCCCCTCCTAGTACACACACCCCTCCAGCATCCCCCAGATACCCCCTCCTAGTACACACACCCCTCCAGCATCCCCCAGATACCCCCTCCTAGTACACACAGCGCTCCAGCATCCCCCAGATACCCCCTCCTAGTACACACACCCCTCCAGCATCCCCCAGATACCCCCTCCTAGTACACACACCCCTCCAGCATCCCCCAGATACCCCCTCCTAATACACACACCCGTCCAGCATCCCCCAGGTACCCCCTCCTAGTACACACACCCCTCCAGCATCCCCCAGACACCCCCTCCTAGTACACACACCCCTCCAGCATCCCCCAGATACCCCCTCCTAGTACACACACCCCTCCAGCATCCCCCAGATACCCCCTCCTACTACACACACCCCTCCAGCATCCCCCAGATACCCCCTCCTACTACACACACCCCTCCAGCATCCCCCAGATACCCCCTCCTACTACACACACCCCTCCAGCATTCCCCAGATACCCCCTCCTAGTACACACACCCCTCCAGCATCCCCCAGATACCCCCTCCTAGTACACACACCCCTCCAGCATCCCCCAGATACCCCCTCCTACTACACACACCCCTCCAGCATCCCCCAGATACCCCCTCCTACTACACACACCCCTCCAGCATCCCCCAGATACCCCCTCCTACTACACACACCCCTCCAGCATTCCCCAGATACCCCCTCCTAGTACACAAACCCCTCCAGCATCCCCAGATACCCCCTCCTAGGACACACACCCCTCCAGCATCCCCCAGACACCCCCTCCTACTACACACACCTCCAGCATCCCCAGATACCCCCTCCTACTACACACACCCCTCCAGCATCCCCGAGATACCCCTCCTAGTACACACACCCCTCCAGCATCCCCCAGATACCCCCTCCTAGTACACACACCCCTCCAGCATCCCCCAGGTACCCCCTCCTACTACACACACCCCTCCAGCATCCCCCAGATACCCCCTCCTACTACACACATCCCCTCCAGCATTCCCCAGATACCCCCTCCTAGTACACACACCCCTCCAGCATCCCCCAGATACCCCCTCCTAGTACACACACCCCTCCAGCATTCCCCAGATACCCCCTCCTACTACACACATCCCCTCCAGCATCCCCCAGATACCCGCTCCTAGTACACACACCCCTCCAGCATCCCCCAGATACCCCCTCCTACTACACACATCCCCTCCAGCATTCCCCAGATACCCCCTCCTAGTACACACACCCCTCCAGCATCCCCCAGATACCCCCTCCTAGTACACACACCCCTCCAGCATCCCCAGATACCCCCTCCTAGTACACACACCCCTCCAGCATCCCCCAGACACCCCCTCCTACTACACACCCCTCCAGCATCCCCCAGATACCCCCTCCTACTACACACATCCCCTCCAGCATTCCCCAGATACCCCCTCCTAGTACACACACCCCTCCAGCATTCCCCAGATACCCCCTCCTAGTACACACACCCCTCCAGCATCCCCCAGATACCCCCTCCTACTACACACATCCCCTCCAGCATCCCCCAGATACCCCCTCCTAGTACACACACCCCTCCAGCATCCCCCAGATACCCCCTCCTACTACACACATCCCCTCCAGCATCCCCCAGATACCCCTCCTACTACACACACCCCTCCAGCATCCCCCAGATACCCCTCCTAGTACACACACCCCTCCAGCATCCCCCAGATACCCCCTCCTAGTACACACACCCCTCCAGCATCCCCCAGATACCCCCTCCTAGTACACACACCCCTCCAGCATCCCCCAGATACCCCCTCCTAGTACACACACCCCTCCAGCATTCCCCAGATACCCCCTCCTAGTACACACACCCCTCCAGCATCCCCCAGATACCCCCTCCTAGTACACACACCCCTCCAGCATCCCCCAGATACCCCCTCCTAGTACACACACCCCTCCAGCATCCCCCAGATACCCCCTCCTACTACACACACCCCTCCAGCATTCCCCAGATACCCCCTCCTACTACACACATCCCCTCCAGCATCCCCCAGATACCCCCTCCTAGTACACACACCCCTCCAGCATCCCCCAGATACCCCCTCCTACTACACACACCCCTCCAGCACCCCCCAGATACCCCCTCCTACTACACACACCCCTCCAGCATCCCCCAGATACCCCCTCCTAGTACACACACCCCTCCAGCATTCCCCAGATACCCCCTCTTAGTACACACACCCCTCCAGCATCCCCCAGATACCCCCTCCTACTACACACACCCCTCCAGCATCCCCCAGATACCCCCTCCTACTACACACACCCCTCCAGCATTCCCCAGATACCCCCTCCTAGTACACACACCCCTCCAGCATCCCACAGATACCCCCTCCTACTACACACATCCCCTCCAGCATTCCCCAGATACCCCCTCCTAGTACACACACCCCTCCAGCATCCCCAGATACCCCCTCCTAGGACACACCGCTCCAGCATCCCCCAGATACCCCCTCCTAGTACACACACCCCTCCAGCATACCCCAGACACCCCCTCCTACTACACACCCTCCAGCATCCCCCAGATACCCCCTCCTACTACACACACCCCTCCAGCATCCCCCAGATAGCCCCTCCTAGTACACACACCCCTCCAGCATCCCCCAGATACCCCCTCCTACTACACACACCCCTCCAGCATCCCCCAGATACCCCTCCTAGTACACACACCCCTCCAGCATCCCCCAGGTACCCCCTCCTACTACACACACCCCTCCAGCATCCCCCAGATACCCCCTCCTACTACACACATCCCCTCCAGCATTCCCCAGATACCCCCTCCTAGTACACACACCCCTCCAGTATCCCCATATACCCCCTCCTAGTACACACACCCCTCCAGCTTCCCCCAGATACCCCTCCTAGTACACACACCCCTCCAGCATCCCCCAGGTACCCCCTCCTACTACACACACCCCTCCAGCATCCCCCAGATACCCCCTCCTACTACACACACCCCTCCAGCATCCCCCAGATACCCCTCCTAGGACACACACCCCTCCAGCATCCCCCAGGTACCCCCTCCTACTACACACACCCCTCCAGCATCCCCCAGATACCCCCTCCTACTACACACATCCCCTCCAGGATTCCCCAGATACCCCCTCCTAGTACACGCACCCCTCCAGTATCCCCATATACCCCCTCCTAGTACACACACCCCTCCAGCATCCCCCAGATACCCCTCCTAGTACACACACCCCTCCAGCATCCCCCAGGTACCCCCTCCTACTACACACACCCCTCCAGCATCCCCCAGATACCCCCTCCTACTACACACATCCCCTCCAGCATTCCCCAGATACCCCCTCCTAGTACACACACCCCTCCAGTATCCCCATATACCCCCTCCTAGTACACACACCCCTCCAGCATCCCCCAGATACCCCCTCCTACTACACACACCCCTCCAGCACCACCCAGATACCCCCTCCTAGTACACACACCCCTCCAGCATCCCCAGATACCCCCTCCTAGTACGCACACCCCTCCAGCATCCCCCAGATACCCCCTCCTAGTACACACACCCCTCCAGCATCCCCCAGATACCCCCTCCTACTACACACATCCCCTCCAGCATTCCCCAGATACCCCCTCCTAGTACACACACCCCTCCAGCATCCCCCAGATACCCCCTCCTAGTACACACACCCCTCCAGCATCCCCAGATACCCCCTCCTAGTACACACACCCCTCCAGCATCCCCCAGACACCCCCTCCTACTACACACCCCTCCAGCATCCCCCAGATACCCCCTCCTACTACACACATCCCCTCCAGCATCCCCCAGATACCCCCTCCTAGTTCACACACCCCTCCAGCATCCCCCAGATACCCCCTCCTACTACACACACCCCTCAAGCATCCCCCAGATACCCCCTCCTACTACACACACCCCTCCAGCATCCCCCAGATACCCCTCCTACTACACACACCCCTCCAGCATCCCCCAGATACCCCTCCTAGTACACACACCCCTCCAGCATTCCCCAGATACCCCCTCCTACTACACACACCCCTCCAGCATCCCCCAGACACCCCCTCCTACTACACACACCCCTCCAGCATCCCCCAGATACCCCCTCCTAGTACACACACCCCTCCAGCATCCCCCAGATACCCCCTCCTAGTACACACACCCCTCCAGCATTCTCCAGATACCCCCTCCTAGTACACACACCCCTCCAGCATCCCCCAGATACCCCCTCCTAGTACACACACCCCTCCAGCATCCCCCAGATACCCCCTCCTAGTACACACACCCCTCCAGCATCCCCCAGATACCCCCTCCTACTACACACACCCCTCCAGCATTCCCCAGATACCCCCTCCTAGTACACACACCCCTCCAGCATCCCCCAGATACCCCCTCCTACTACACACACCCCTCCAGCACCCCCCAGATACCCCCTCCTACTACACACACCCCTCCAGCATCCCCCAGATACCCCCTCCTAGTACACACACCCCTCCAGCATCCCCCAGATACCCCCTCCTACTACACACACCCCTCCAGCACCCCCCAGATACCCCCTCCTACTACACACACCCCTCCAGCATCCCCCAGATACCCCCTCCTAGTACACACACCCCTCCAGCATCCCCCAGATACCCCCTCTTAGTACACACACCCCTCCAGCATCCCCCAGATACCCCCTCCTAGTACACACACCCCTCCAGCATCCCCAGATACCCCCTCCTAGGACACACCGCTCCAGCATCCCCCAGACACCCCCTCCTAGTACACACACCCCTCCAGCATCCCCCAGACACCCCCTCCTACTACACACACCCCTCCAGCATCCCCCAGACACCCCCTCCTACTACACACCCCTCCAGCATCCCCCAGATACCCCCTCCTAGTACACACATCCCCTCCAGCATCCCCCAGATACCCCCTCCTAGTACACACACCCCTCCAGCATCCCCCAGATACCCCCTCCTACTACACACATCCCCTCCAGCATCCCCCAGATACCCCCTCCTAGTACACACACCCCTCCAGCATCCCCCAGACACCCCCTCCTACTACACACCCCTCCAGCATCCCCCAGATACCCCCTCCTACTACACACACCCCTCCAGCATTCCCCAGATACCCCCTCCTAGTACACACACCCCTCCAGCATCCCCCAGATACCCCCTCCTACTACACACATCCCCTCCAGCATCCCCCAGATACCCCCTCCTAGTACACACACCCCTCCAGCATCCCCCAGATACCCCCTCCTACTACACACACCCCTCCAGCATCCCCCAGATACCCCCTCCTACTACACACACCCCTCCAGCATTCCCCAGATACCCCCTCCTAGTACACACACCCCTCCAGCATCCCACAGATACCCCCTCCTACTACACACATCCCCTCCAGCATCCCACAGATACCCCTCCTAGGACACACACCCCTCCAGCATCCCCCAGGTACCCCCTCCTACTACACACACCCCTCCAGCATCCCCCAGATACCCCCTCCTACTACACACATCCCCTCCAGGATTCCCCAGATACCCCCTCCTAGTACACACACCCCTCCAGTATCCCCATATACCCCCTCCTAGTACACACACCCCTCCAGCATCCCCCAGATACCCCTCCTAGTACACACACCGCTCCAGCATCCCCCAGGTACCCCCTCCTACTACACACACCCCTCCAGCATCCCCCAGATACCCCCTCCTACTACACACATCCCCTCCAGCATTCCCCAGATACCCCCTCCTAGTACACACACCCCTCCAGTATCCCCATATACCCCCTCCTAGTACACACACCCCTCCAGCATCCCCCAGATACCCCCTCCTACTACACACACCCCTCCAGCACCACCCAGATACCCCCTCCTAGTACACACACCCCTCCAGCATCCCCAGATACCCCCTCCTAGTACGCACACCCCTCCAGCATCCCCCAGATACCCCCTCCTAGTACACACACCCCTCCAGCATCCCCCAGATACCCCCTCCTACTACACACATCCCCTCCAGCATTCCCCAGATACCCCCTCCTAGTACACACACCCCTCCAGCATCCCCCAGATACCCCCTCCTAGTACACACACCCCTCCAGCATCCCCAGATACCCCCTCCTAGTACACACACCCCTCCAGCATCCCCCAGACACCCCCTCCTACTACACACCCCTCCAGCATCCCCCAGATACCCCCTCCTACTACACACATCCCCTCCAGCATCCCCCAGATACCCCCTCCTAGTTCACACACCCCTCCAGCATCCCCCAGATACCCCCTCCTACTACACACACCCCTCAAGCATCCCCCAGATACCCCCTCCTACTACACACACCCCTCCAGCATCCCCCAGATACCCCTCCTACTACACACACCCCTCCAGCATCCCCCAGATACCCCTCCTAGTACACACACCCCTCCAGCATTCCCCAGATACCCCCTCCTACTACACACACCCCTCCAGCATCCCCCAGACACCCCCTCCTACTACACACACCCCTCCAGCATCCCCCAGATACCCCCTCCTAGTACACACACCCCTCCAGCATCCCCCAGATACCCCCTCCTAGTACACACACCCCTCCAGCATTCCCCAGATACCCCCTCCTAGTACACACACCCCTCCAGCATCCCCCAGATACCCCCTCCTAGTACACACACCCCTCCAGCATCCCCCAGATACCCCCTCCTAGTACACACACCCCTCCAGCATCCCCCAGATACCCCCTCCTACTACACACACCCCTCCAGCATTCCCCAGATACCCCCTCCTAGTACACACACCCCTCCAGCATCCCCCAGATACCCCCTCCTACTACACACACCCCTCCAGCACCCCCCAGATACCCCCTCCTACTACACACACCCCTCCAGCATCCCCCAGATACCCCCTCCTAGTACACACACCCCTCCAGCATCCCCCAGATACCCCCTCCTACTACACACACCCCTCCAGCACCCCCCAGATACCCCCTCCTACTACACACACCCCTCCAGCATCCCCCAGATACCCCCTCCTAGTACACACACCCCTCCAGCATCCCCCAGATACCCCCTCTTAGTACACACACCCCTCCAGCATCCCCCAGATACCCCCTCCTAGTACACACACCCCTCCAGCATCCCCAGATACCCCCTCCTAGGACACACCGCTCCAGCATCCCCCAGATACCCCCTCCTAGTACACACACCCCTCCAGCATCCCCCAGACACCCCCTCCTACTACACACACCCCTCCAGCATCCCCCAGACACCCCCTCCTACTACACACCCTCCAGCATCCCCCAGATACCCCCTCCTACTACACACACCCCTCCAGCATCCCCCAGATACCCCCTCCTAGTACACACATCCCCTCCAGCATCCCCCAGATACCCCCTCCTAGTACACACACCCCTCCAGCATCCCCCAGATACCCCCTCCTACTACACACATCCCCTCCAGCATCCCCCAGATACCCCCTCCTAGTACACACACCCCTCCAGCATCCCCCAGACACCCCCTCCTACTACACACCCCTCCAGCATCCCCCAGATACCCCCTCCTACTACACACACCCCTCCAGCATTCCCCAGATACCCCCTCCTAGTACACACACCCCTCCAGCATCCCCCAGATACCCCCTCCTACTACACACATCCCCTCCAGCATCCCCCAGATACCCCCTCCTAGTACACACACCCCTCCAGCATCCCCCAGATACCCCCTCCTACTACACACACCCCTCCAGCATCCCCCAGATACCCCCTCCTACTACACACACCCCTCCAGCATTCCCCAGATACCCCCTCCTAGTACACACAGCCCTCCAGCATCCCACAGATACCCCCTCCTACTACACACATCCCCTCCAGCATTCCCCAGATACCCCCTCCTAGTACACACACCCCTCCAGCATCCCCAGATACCCCCTCCTAGGACACACCGCTCCAGCATCCCCCAGATACCCCCTCCTAGTACACACACCCCTCCAGCATCCCCCAGACACCCCCTCCTACTACACACCCTCCAGCATCCCCCAGATACCCCCTCCTACTACACACACCCCTCCAGCATCCCCCAGACACCCCCTCCTAGTACACACACCCCTCCAGCATCCCCCAGATACCCTCTCCTACTACACACACCCCTCCAGCATCCCCCAGATACCCTCTCCTAGTACACACACCCCTCCAGCATTCCCCAGATACCCCCTCCTAGTACACACACCCCTCCAGCATCCCCCAGATACCCCCTCCTAGTACACACACCCCTCCACCATCCCCCAGATACCCCTCCTAGTACACACACCCCTCCAGCATTACCCAGGTACCGCCTCCTAGTACACACACCCCTCCAGCATCCCCCAGATACCCCCTCCTACTACACACACCCCTCCAGCATCCCCCAGATAGCCCCTCCTAGTACACACACCCCTCCAGCATCCCCCAGATACCCCCTCCTACTACACACACCCCTCCAGCATCCCCCAGATACCCCTCCTAGTACACACACCCCTCCAGCATCCCCCAGGTACCCCCTCCTACTACACACACCCCTCCAGCATCCCCCAGATACCCCCTCCTACTACACACATCCCCTCCAGCATTCCCCAGATACCCCCTCCTAGTACACACACCCCTCCAGTATCCCCATATACCCCCTCCTAGTACACACACCCCTCCAGCTTCCCCCAGATACCCCTCCTAGTACACACACCCCTCCAGCATCCCCCAGGTACCCCCTCCTACTACACACACCCCTCCAGCATCCCCCAGATACCCCCTCCTACTACACACACCCCTCCAGCATCCCCCAGATACCCCTCCTAGGACACACACCCCTCCAGCATCCCCCAGGTACCCCCTCCTACTACACACACCCCTCCAGCATCCCCCAGATACCCCCTCCTACTACACACATCCCCTCCAGGATTCCCCAGATACCCCCTCCTAGTACACGCACCCCTCCAGTATCCCCATATACCCCCTCCTAGTACACACACCCCTCCAGCATCCCCCAGATACCCCTCCTAGTACACACACCCCTCCAGCATCCCCCAGGTACCCCCTCCTACTACACACACCCCTCCAGCATCCCCCAGATACCCCCTCCTACTACACACATCCCCTCCAGCATTCCCCAGATACCCCCTCCTAGTACACACACCCCTCCAGTATCCCCATATACCCCCTCCTAGTACACACACCCCTCCAGCATCCCCCAGATACCCCCTCCTACTACACACACCCCTCCAGCACCACCCAGATACCCCCTCCTAGTACACACACCCCTCCAGCATCCCCAGATACCCCCTCCTAGTACGCACACCCCTCCAGCATCCCCCAGATACCCCCTCCTAGTACACACACCCCTCCAGCATCCCCCAGATACCCCCTCCTACTACACACATCCCCTCCAGCATTCCCCAGATACCCCCTCCTAGTACACACACCCCTCCAGCATCCCCCAGATACCCCCTCCTAGTACACACACCCCTCCAGCATCCCCAGATACCCCCTCCTAGTACACACACCCCTCCAGCATCCCCCAGACACCCCCTCCTACTACACACCCCTCCAGCATCCCCCAGATACCCCCTCCTACTACACACATCCCCTCCAGCATCCCCCAGATACCCCCTCCTAGTTCACACACCCCTCCAGCATCCCCCAGATACCCCCTCCTACTACACACACCCCTCAAGCATCCCCCAGATACCCCCTCCTACTACACACACCCCTCCAGCATCCCCCAGATACCCCTCCTACTACACACACCCCTCCAGCATCCCCCAGATACCCCTCCTAGTACACACACCCCTCCAGCATTCCCCAGATACCCCCTCCTACTACACACACCCCTCCAGCATCCCCCAGACACCCCCTCCTACTACACACACCCCTCCAGCATCCCCCAGATACCCCCTCCTAGTACACACACCCCTCCAGCATCCCCCAGATACCCCCTCCTAGTACACACACCCCTCCAGCATTCTCCAGATACCCCCTCCTAGTACACACACCCCTCCAGCATCCCCCAGATACCCCCTCCTAGTACACACACCCCTCCAGCATCCCCCAGATACCCCCTCCTAGTACACACACCCCTCCAGCATCCCCCAGATACCCCCTCCTACTACACACACCCCTCCAGCATTCCCCAGATACCCCCTCCTAGTACACACACCCCTCCAGCATCCCCCAGATACCCCCTCCTACTACACACACCCCTCCAGCACCCCCCAGATACCCCCTCCTACTACACACACCCCTCCAGCATCCCCCAGATACCCCCTCCTAGTACACACACCCCTCCAGCATCCCCCAGATACCCCCTCCTACTACACACACCCCTCCAGCACCCCCCAGATACCCCCTCCTACTACACACACCCCTCCAGCATCCCCCAGATACCCCCTCCTAGTACACACACCCCTCCAGCATCCCCCAGATACCCCCTCTTAGTACACACACCCCTCCAGCATCCCCCAGATACCCCCTCCTAGTACACACACCCCTCCAGCATCCCCAGATACCCCCTCCTAGGACACACCGCTCCAGCATCCCCCAGACACCCCCTCCTAGTACACACACCCCTCCAGCATCCCCCAGACACCCCCTCCTACTACACACACCCCTCCAGCATCCCCCAGACACCCCCTCCTACTACACACCCCTCCAGCATCCCCCAGATACCCCCTCCTAGTACACACATCCCCTCCAGCATCCCCCAGATACCCCCTCCTAGTACACACACCCCTCCAGCATCCCCCAGATACCCCCTCCTACTACACACATCCCCTCCAGCATCCCCCAGATACCCCCTCCTAGTACACACACCCCTCCAGCATCCCCCAGACACCCCCTCCTACTACACACCCCTCCAGCATCCCCCAGATACCCCCTCCTACTACACACACCCCTCCAGCATTCCCCAGATACCCCCTCCTAGTACACACACCCCTCCAGCATCCCCCAGATACCCCCTCCTACTACACACATCCCCTCCAGCATCCCCCAGATACCCCCTCCTAGTACACACACCCCTCCAGCATCCCCCAGATACCCCCTCCTACTACACACACCCCTCCAGCATCCCCCAGATACCCCCTCCTACTACACACACCCCTCCAGCATTCCCCAGATACCCCCTCCTAGTACACACACCCCTCCAGCATCCCACAGATACCCCCTCCTACTACACACATCCCCTCCAGCATCCCCCAGATACCCCTCCTAGGACACACACCCCTCCAGCATCCCCCAGGTACCCCCTCCTACTACACACACCCCTCCAGCATCCCCCAGATACCCCCTCCTACTACACACATCCCCTCCAGGATTCCCCAGATACCCCCTCCTAGTACACACACCCCTCCAGTATCCCCATATACCCCCTCCTAGTACACACACCCCTCCAGCATCCCCCAGATACCCCTCCTAGTACACACACCCCTCCAGCATCCCCCAGGTACCCCCTCCTACTACACACACCCCTCCAGCATCCCCCAGATACCCCCTCCTACTACACACATCCCCTCCAGCATTCCCCAGATACCCCCTCCTAGTACACACACCCCTCCAGTATCCCCATATACCCCCTCCTAGTACACACACCCCTCCAGCATCCCCCAGATACCCCCTCCTACTACACACACCCCTCCAGCACCACCCAGATACCCCCTCCTAGTACACACACCCCTCCAGCATCCCCAGATACCCCCTCCTAGTACGCACACCCCTCCAGCATCCCCCAGATACCCCCTCCTAGTACACACACCCCTCCAGCATCCCCCAGATACCCCCTCCTACTACACACATCCCCTCCAGCATTCCCCAGATACCCCCTCCTAGTACACACACCCCTCCAGCATCCCCCAGATACCCCCTCCTAGTACACACACCCCTCCAGCATCCCCAGATACCCCCTCCTAGTACACACACCCCTCCAGCATCCCCCAGACACCCCCTCCTACTACACACCCCTCCAGCATCCCCCAGATACCCCCTCCTACTACACACATCCCCTCCAGCATCCCCCAGATACCCCCTCCTAGTTCACACACCCCTCCAGCATCCCCCAGATACCCCCTCCTACTACACACACCCCTCAAGCATCCCCCAGATACCCCCTCCTACTACACACACCCCTCCAGCATCCCCCAGATACCCCTCCTACTACACACACCCCTCCAGCATCCCCCAGATACCCCTCCTAGTACACACACCCCTCCAGCATTCCCCAGATACCCCCTCCTACTACACACACCCCTCCAGCATCCCCCAGACACCCCCTCCTACTACACACACCCCTCCAGCATCCCCCAGATACCCCCTCCTAGTACACACACCCCTCCAGCATCCCCCAGATACCCCCTCCTAGTACACACACCCCTCCAGCATTCCCCAGATACCCCCTCCTAGTACACACACCCCTCCAGCATCCCCCAGATACCCCCTCCTAGTACACACACCCCTCCAGCATCCCCCAGATACCCCCTCCTAGTACACACACCCCTCCAGCATCCCCCAGATACCCCCTCCTACTACACACACCCCTCCAGCATTCCCCAGATACCCCCTCCTAGTACACACACCCCTCCAGCATCCCCCAGATACCCCCTCCTACTACACACACCCCTCCAGCACCCCCCAGATACCCCCTCCTACTACACACACCCCTCCAGCATCCCCCAGATACCCCCTCCTAGTACACACACCCCTCCAGCATCCCCCAGATACCCCCTCCTACTACACACACCCCTCCAGCACCCCCCAGATACCCCCTCCTACTACACACACCCCTCCAGCATCCCCCAGATACCCCCTCCTAGTACACACACCCCTCCAGCATCCCCCAGATACCCCCTCTTAGTACACACACCCCTCCAGCATCCCCCAGATACCCCCTCCTAGTACACACACCCCTCCAGCATCCCCAGATACCCCCTCCTAGGACACACCGCTCCAGCATCCCCCAGATACCCCCTCCTAGTACACACACCCCTCCAGCATCCCCCAGACACCCCCTCCTACTACACACACCCCTCCAGCATCCCCCAGACACCCCCTCCTACTACACACCCTCCAGCATCCCCCAGATACCCCCTCCTACTACACACACCCCTCCAGCATCCCCCAGATACCCCCTCCTAGTACACACATCCCCTCCAGCATCCCCCAGATACCCCCTCCTAGTACACACACCCCTCCAGCATCCCCCAGATACCCCCTCCTACTACACACATCCCCTCCAGCATCCCCCAGATACCCCCTCCTAGTACACACACCCCTCCAGCATCCCCCAGACACCCCCTCCTACTACACACCCCTCCAGCATCCCCCAGATACCCCCTCCTACTACACACACCCCTCCAGCATTCCCCAGATACCCCCTCCTAGTACACACACCCCTCCAGCATCCCCCAGATACCCCCTCCTACTACACACATCCCCTCCAGCATCCCCCAGATACCCCCTCCTAGTACACACACCCCTCCAGCATCCCCCAGATACCCCCTCCTACTACACACACCCCTCCAGCATCCCCCAGATACCCCCTCCTACTACACACACCCCTCCAGCATTCCCCAGATACCCCCTCCTAGTACACACAGCCCTCCAGCATCCCACAGATACCCCCTCCTACTACACACATCCCCTCCAGCATTCCCCAGATACCCCCTCCTAGTACACACACCCCTCCAGCATCCCCAGATACCCCCTCCTAGGACACACCGCTCCAGCATCCCCCAGATACCCCCTCCTAGTACACACACCCCTCCAGCATCCCCCAGACACCCCCTCCTACTACACACCCTCCAGCATCCCCCAGATACCCCCTCCTACTACACACACCCCTCCAGCATCCCCCAGACACCCCCTCCTAGTACACACACCCCTCCAGCATCCCCCAGATACCCTCTCCTACTACACACACCCCTCCAGCATCCCCCAGATACCCTCTCCTAGTACACACACCCCTCCAGCATTCCCCAGATACCCCCTCCTAGTACACACACCCCTCCAGCATCCCCCAGATACCCCCTCCTAGTACACACACCCCTCCACCATCCCCCAGATACCCCTCCTAGTACACACACCCCTCCAGCATTACCCAGGTACCGCCTCCTAGTACACACACCCCTCCAGCATCCCCCAGATACCCCCTCCTAGTACACACACCCCTCCAGGATGCCCCAGATACCCCCTCCTAGGACACACACCCCTCCAGCATTCCCCAGATACCCCCTCCTAGTACACACACCCCTCCAGCATCCCCCAGATACCCCCTCCTAGTACACACACCCCTCCAGCATCCCCACATACCCCCTCCTACTACACACACCCCTCCAGCATCCCCCAGATACCCCCTCCAGGACACACACCCCTCCAGCATCCCCCAGATACCCCCTCCTACTACACACACCCCTCCAGCATCCCCCAGATACCCCCTCCTAGTACACACACCCCTCCAGCATCCCCCAGATACCCCCTCCTAGTACACACACCCCTCCAGCACCCCCCAGATACCCCCTCCTAGTACACACACCCCTCCAGCATCCCCCAGATACCCCCTCCTAGTACACACACCTCTCCAGCATCCCCCAGATACCGCCTCCTACTACACACATCCCCTCCAGCATCCCCCAGATACCCCCTCCTACTACACACACCCCTCCAGCATCCCGCAGATACCCCCTCGTACTACACACACCCCTCCAGCATCCCCCAGTTACCCCCTCCTAGTACACACACCCCTCCAGCATCCCCCAGATACCCCCTCCTAGTACACACACCCCTCCAGCATCCCCAGATACCCCCTCCTACTACACACACCCCTCCAGCATCCCCCAGATACCCCCTCCTAGGACACACACCCCTCCAGCATCCCCCAGATACCCCCTCCTAGTACACACACCCCTCCAGCACCCCCCAGATACCCCCTCCTAGTACACACACCCCTCCAGCATCCCCCAGATACCCCCTCCTAGTACACACACCCCTCCAGCATCCCCCAGATACCCCCTCCTAGTACACACACCTCTCCAGCATCCCCCAGATACCCCCTCCTACTACACACATCCCCTCCAGCATCCCCCAGATACCCCCTCCTAGTACACGCACCCCTCCAGCATGCCCCAGATACCCCCTCCTAGGACACACACCCCTCCAGCATCCCCCAGATACCCCCTCCTAGGACACACACCCCTCCAGCATCCCCCAGATACCCCCTCGTACTACACACACCCCTCCAGCATCCCCCAGTTACCCCCTCCTAGTACGCACACCCCTTCAGCATCCCCCAGATACCCCCTCCTAGTACACACACCCCTCCAGCATCCCCCAGACACCCCCTCCTAGTACGCACACCCCTCCAGCATCCCCCAGATACCCCCTCCTAGTACACACACCCCTCCAGCATCCCCCAGACACCCCCTCCTAGTACACACACCCCTCCAGCATCCCCCAGATACCCCCTCCTACTACACACACCCCTCCAGCATCGCCCAGATTCCCCCTCCTAGTACACACACCCCTCCAGCATCCCCCAGATACCCCCTCCTAGTACACACACCCCTCTAGCATCCCCCAGATACCCCCTCCTAGTACACACACCCCTCCAGCATCCCCCAGATACCCCCTCCTACTACACACACCCCTCCAGCATCCCCCAGATACCCCTCCTAGTACACACACCCCTCCAGCATCCCCCAGATACCCCCTCCTAGGACACACACCCCTCCAGCATTCCCCAGATACCCCCTCCTACTACACACACCCCTCCAGCATCCCCCAGATACCCCCTCCTAGTACACACACCCCTCCAGCATCCCCAGATACCCCCTCCTACTACACACATCCCCTCCAGCATTCCCCAGATACCCCCTCCTAGTACACACACCCCTCCATCATCCCCAGATACCCCCTCCTACTACACACACCCCTCCAGCATCCCCCAGATACCCCCTCCTAGTACACACACCCCTCCAGCATCCCCCAGATACCCCCTCCTAGGACACACACCCCTCCAGCATCCCCCAGATACCCCCTCCTAGTACACACACCTCTCCAGCATCCCCCAGACACCCCCTCCTACTACACACATCCCCTCCAGCATCCCCCAGATACCCCCTCCTAGTACACACACCCCTCCAGCATGCCCCAGATACCCCCTCCTAGGACACACACCCCTCCAGCATCCCCCAGATACCCCCTCCTAGTACACACACCCCTCCAGCATCCCCCAGATACCCCCTCCTAGTACACACACCCCTCCAGCATCCCCAGATACCCCCTCCTACTACACACACCCCTTCAGCATCCCCCAGATACCCCCTCCTACTACACACACCCCTCCAGCATCCCCCAGATACCCCCTCCTAGTACACACACCCCTCCAGCATCCCCCAGATACCCCCTCCTAGTACACACACCCCTCCAGCATCCCCCAGACACCCCCTCCTACTACACACCCCTCCAGCATCCCCCAGATACCCCCTCCTAGTACACACACCCCTCCAGCATCCCCCAGACACCCCCTCCTAGTACACACACCCCTCCAGCATCCCCCAGATACCCCCTCCTACTACACACATCCCCTCCAGCATTCCCCAGATACCCCCTCCTAGTACACACACCCCTCCAGCATCCCCCAGATACCCCCTCCTACTACACACACCCCTCCAGCATCCCCCAGATACCCCCTCCTAGTACACACACCCCTCCAGCACCCCCAGATACCCCCTCCTAGTACACACACCCCTCCAGCATCCCCCAGATACCCCCTCCTAGTACACACACCCCTCCAGCATCCCCCAGATACCCCCTCCTAGTACACACACCCCTCCAGCATCCCCCAGATACCCCCTCCTACTACACACACCCCTCCAGCATCCCCCAGATACCCCCTCCTAGTACACACACCGCTCCAGCATCCCCCAGATACCCCCTCCTAGTACACACACCCCTCCAGCATCCCCCAGATACCCCCTCCTAGTACACACACCCCTCCAGCATCCCCCAGATACCCCCTCCTAATACACACACCCGTCCAGCATCCCCCAGGTACCCCCTCCTACTACACACACCCCTCCAGCATCCCCCAGATACCCCCTCCTAGTACACACACCCCTCCAGCATCCCCAGATACCCCCTCCTACTACACACACCCCTCCAGCACCCCCCAGATACCCCCTCCTAGTACACACATCCCCTCCAGCATCCCCAGATACCCCCTCCTAGGACACACACCCTCCAGCATCCCCCAGATACCCCCTCCTAGTACACACACCCCTCCAGCATCCCCCAGACACCCCCTCCTACTACACACCCCTCCAGCATCCCCCAGATACCCCTCCTAGTACACACACCCCTCCAGCATCCCCCAGGTACCCCCTCCTACTACACACACCCCTCCAGCATCCCCCAGATACCCCCTCCTACTACACACATCGCCTCCAGCATCCCCCAGATACCGCCTCCTAGTACACACACCCCTCCAGCATCCCCCAGATACCGCCTCCTAGTACACACACCCCTCCAGCATCCCCCAGATACCCCCTCCTTCTACACACACCCCTCCAGCATCCCCCAGTTACCCCCTCCTAGTACACACACCCCTCCAGCATCCCCCAGATACCCCCTCCTAGTACACACACCCCTCCAGCATCCCCCAGATACCCCCTCCTACTACAC